>NC_135969.1:7240453-7383813 GCF_053455715.1 Rhinoraja longicauda
GGCATTTGTTCCAGAACTTCCTTTCTTGGCTTAGAGAAGGAAAAGTTAAGCAGAACTTTTCCTAATGTCATTGAGTAATGGAATAATGTTCATGTGACTAGAGATCATGCATAGAAAGCACAAGAGAGGTAGAGCTAACAAGTCATTTACTTTGTGACCAACTTACTCTGTGACCAATCCCAACATTTGTATTAGTTAACTTTAGAGATACAGCCCTTCAGCCCACTGAGTCCATACCAACCATTGATCACCAGTTCGCACTAGTTCCATGTCAACCCACTTTCTCATCTACTCCCTACAAAATTTTCTGTAGCAGCCAATTAACCTGTAATCCCAGGGGTCACCAGAGCACCACGTGGAATGCCACGTAGTCACAGGGAGAACATGCAAACTTCACACAGATAACACCCAAGAGCAGAATCAATGCTAAGTCCTTGACAGTATGAGGCAGCAGCTCTACCTGCTGCGTCGTTGCACTGCCAGCACGGTGTATTCTTAATGCTGTAGTCACTTTCACCATCTAGAGCAACAGCAAGTCAAGTTCATGATACCCAACATAAAATTGGATGTTATGATTGTAGGTGATAGATAGAGATGTTGATTGATCTCAGATTATAGTGGGAAAAAGATCTTGAGGAGCACCATTTTGTTTAATATCAGAATAAGTGGCTTATTGTGCTCTTGCAGCACAATGTCTTGGGGATACATCTTCTGATTTATCTGACAACCTCCCCCTTAACTTATGCCTCTCCCTAAACGTTATTAACAGAGCTTGATCAAGAAGTGAAACATACCCAATTGCTTCATGTTAGCATTAAAGTCAATACTTGTGATGGTGTCACGATGGCCTTTAAAATGCTGTTCCAACGATGGATCCTCCTGTAAAAACAAAAGTTAGACTAAATGTGATTGTACAAATCTTAATCACAGTATGCAACATTTTAAATAATAGTGCATGTCATATCTCTGTGTAAAATACTGTTCCATAAAAGACAATTGTTCATTTTTTAAAACATTGATCAGCTTGCAAGGAAACCTTGCAGCATTTTTGTTCTGCTAACCTACAATCACAGAGTTGCAATGGAACGTCTGATGGTCACTGACAGTTCTCTGGCTACGAGGGGGAGTTGAGGGTGGGATGGGTTTGGGTGGGGGGGTATAGTTTGACAGGGAAATTGAGAGTCAGAAAGCACTGGAGTATGAGCTGAGCTTAGCTGAGGGAAACTATAACTCCACTGTTACAGTCCAGGACATTCTCAGACTACCCAGCCAATGAACAAATTTAATATCAGGAAAATGATTGTAGGTTGAAAATTCTCTAGTCTGGTGTTCTTTGGTTTGGCAACTCTTGGGGTCCAGTATATTTTTTAATCTGTAGCACAGTTCTGTACAAATTAACTATTTCTAACTAAGATTTAAAATTAAAATCTGTACTAAACTGCAGCTAAACCTACCAGTTCAACTTTGGCAATGGCAGCATTTCCAACTAAATGAAACTTTGGGTTGTGGATGGTTCTCGACATCCTAATACAACCCTGGGAGGATCTATACTTAAAAAGAACAAATCTCCTCCCCAGAGGAAGATGATCAGAGGTGATTTCTGTTGTCCGGCAAGGAGATGCACACAGTCTAGGCAGCTATATAATGTGGAACATTATGGGGACATCCACTTTGATAGAATATATAGAAAAGTTAAATTGGGTGTCCTTTCACATGAGTAACTGAAAGGTAATATGCAGGAAAAGCTATCAAAGAGAAGGCAAATAGTATTGGTCTTTATTGCATAGAGCCCTGTTGAGATTGAAAGTCAAATATTGCAATCTCTCTATGTAAGGAATGATCTACTTCCAATAGCTGGAATGCAACAAAAATTCATTAGATTGATTGATTCCTCGAAACTTGTGCTGGTCCCAAAAGAAGAGATAAAACAGAATGGGCCAGTCTCATGATTCTGGAGATCTCATTAAAACACACTAATTCATTAGGGGCATGACAGAGTAGACGTAGGAATGATGATTCCCTAGCGAAGGCATCTAGAACAACCATTACTGTCTAAAAATAAAGATTTGGTCATTTAGAACTGAAACAAGGAGAAAGTTCTTCGCCCAGAGGATGGTGAATCATCTGAATTATCTCTCGAAGGCAGCTGATTCTCTCTCTAAGCTCAGGCACTGAGGAGATTCAAGACGGGGACTGAATCATTTTTGGATATTGAAGGGAATCAGGGGATACTGGATTATTCTAAGGTAAAAAAGACACGGGCGCTTATTGGATGTGGAGAGGATGTTTCCACTAGTGCGAGAGTCTAGGACTAGAGGTCATAGCCTCAGATTTCTACCTTAGAAATACCAATGCTGCTGGCAATATCACTGTTGCAATATACCAAATCTAATGTGACCCAATGCCCACAAACACCAAAATAATGACAACCAGATAAATTGTATTTTGATATGATTTGCTAAGAGATAAACAGGACACCAGGAATAACTCCCAAGATCTTCGTCACAATACTGCTAAGGGTCTTTGTACATCCACCCAAGAATCAGACTTCTGCTTAACATCTCATCATGAAACCTCTTACAACATATTACTCTCTAATAACCATTGAAGTGCCAGGCAAGATTTTTGTACTGTGCTCTGAATGAGCCTCCAACCCCAAAGGCAAGGGTGCCACCAAAAGAGTCAAACAAGTGGAATCAAACAAGGACTGGAGTTGACTGACACAGAAAAGATGAGCAAATCCAACTAAAGGTGTTAGCAGTAACAAGCACTGGAACTATTTCAATATTGCATTGGGGACAAAAATGTGACTTGAAAAAAAGGTTCAAAACTAAAAATACATGAAGGACAAGTCTGAATTTGGAAGGTTTCAGTGCATTCAACAATTTGAGAGAACAGGGAATTTTGTACATCAATCAGCTGCTTGTGAGCAGTGAGGGGCACAAGCGAGACATCTTAAAAAAACAAGGCGGCTGAAATGCTGGAATAACTCGGCAGGTCAGACAGCATCTGTGAGAACGTACTCCATTGATGCTGCCTGACCTGCAGAGTTACTCCAATACTTTCCGTCATTTTTTTTGTAAACCAGCATCTGTAGTTCCTTGCATCTTCTCTTAAAATAGCGAAATCAGCTAGTAATCAGACATCATTACCATCATGGACAGTCTGTCAGTTTCATAGCCGGTGGCTACAGAAATTGACAAGAATTGCACCTATTGACACGTGTTATATTATACTTTATTTAATCACTCAACCGTTAGTGCTTTGGCAGTAACAAAAATAAACTTATACCTATTTTAAAAACGTTATTTTTTGCAAATCGTGCACAAAGTAACTTTAGTTGAGAGTCTAAAACTCTCTTGCCTGTAACCCCCTTGACACAATTGTTTTAATAATGCGTTTTCCCCCCATAACACTTGGTTTCATAGCAACACAACTACTGCACAGCCTTGTGGCAGGACTACCAGCATTTGCACAAAAGATTACACTCTGGTTTAAAATATTGGGTCACAGGCTGGTCCGTTAAATGACAAGGTATCTGTGAACAGGAGCACACATGTAGAGCAGGGCCTGATATTGATCTGTTATGGGCTCACGTTAATATGAAGAGATTGCACCGAGCCAGTACCCATGCATGTCCGGGCAACCTGCAAAGTCCGGGTATCCAGCCCAGGGTGACGGGGCAACTAGGGGGTGGGGGGCAACTAGGGGGTGGGGGGGGCAACTAGGGGGTGGGGGGGGGCAACTAGGGGGTGGGGGGGGGGGCAGCTAGGGGGGGGGGGGGCAGCTAGGGGGTGGGGGGGGCAGCTAGGGGGTGGGGGGGGCAGCTAGGGGGTGGGGGGGGCAGCTAGGGGGTGGGGGGGCAGCTAGGGGGTGGGGGGGCAGCTAGGGGGTGGGGGGGCAGCTAGGGGGTGGGGGGGCAGCTAGGGGGTGGGGGGGGCAGCTAGGGGGTGGGAGGGGCAGCTAGGGGGTGGGAGGGGCAGCTAGGGGGTGGGAGGGGCAGCTAGGGGGTGGGAGGGGCAGCTAGGGGGTGGGAGGGGCAGCTAGGGGGTGGGAGGGGCAGCTAGGGGGTGGGAGGGGCAGCTAGGGGGTGGGAGGGGCAGCTAGGGGGTGGGAGGGGCAGCTAGGGGGTGGGAGGGGCAGCTAGGGGGTGGGAGGGGCAGCTAGGGGGTGGGAGGGGCAGCTAGGGGGTGGGAGGGGCAGCTAGGGGGTGGGAGGGGCAGCTCGGGGGTGGGGGGGCAGCTCGGGGGTGGGGGGGCAGCTCGGGGGTGGGGGGGCAGCTCGGGGGTGGGGGGGCAGCTCGGGGGTGGGGGGGCAGCTCGGGGGTGGGGGGGCAGCTCGGGGGTGGGGGGGCAGCTCGGGGGTGGGGGGGCAGCTCGGGGGTGGGGGGGCAGCTCGGAGGTGGGGAATTAGGGGGTGGGGAGGGCAGCTAGGGGTAGGGTGGGGGGGCAGCTAGGGGGTGGGGGGGCAGCTAGGGGGTGGGGGGGGCAGCTAAGGGGGGAGGGCAGCTAGGGGGTGGGGTGGGGTGGGGTGGGAGCTATGGGGTGGGGTGGGGTGGGAGCTAGGGGGTGGGGGGGCAGCTAGGGGGTGGGGGGGGGCAGCTAGGGGGTGGGGGGGGCAGCTAGGGGGTGGGGGGGCAGCTAGGGGGTGGGGGGGCAGGAGCTAGGAGGTGGGGGGGGCAGCTAGGGGGTGGGGGGGGCAGCTAGGGGGTGGGGGGGGCAGCTAGGGGGTGGGGGGCAGCTAGGGGGGGGGCAGCTAGGGGGGGGGGGCAGCTAGGGGGTGGGGGGCAGCTAGGGGGTGGGGGGCAGCTAGGGGGTGGGGGGGCAGCTAAGGGGGGAGGGCAGCTAAGGGGGGAGGGCAGCTAGGGGGTGGGGGGCAGCTATGGGGTGGGGGTGGGGGGGGCAGCTAGAGAGTGGGGGGGGCAGCTAGAGAGTGGGGGGGCAGCTAGAGAGTGGGGGGGCAGCTAGAGAGTGGGGGAGCAGCTAGAGAGTGGGGGGGGCAGCTAGGGGGGGGTGGGGTGGGGGGGGCAGCTAGGGGGTGGGGGGCAGCTAGGGGGTGGGGGGCAGCTAGGGGGTGGGGAGCAGCTAGGGGGTGGGGGGCAGCTAGTGGGGGGCAGCTAGGGGGTGGGGGGGCAGCTAGGGGGTGGGGGGCAGCTAGGGGGTGGGGGTGGGCAGCTAGGGGGTGGGGGGGGCAGCTAGTGGGGGGCAGCTAGGGGGTGGGGGGGGCAGCTAGGGGGTGGGGGGGGCAGCTAGGGGGTGGGGGGGGCAGCTAGTGGGGGGCAGCTAGGGGGTGGGGGGGTCAGCTAGGGGGTGGGGGGGGTGGGGGGGCAGCTAGGGGGTGGGGGGGGCAGCTAGGGGGTGGGGGGGGCAGCTAGTGGGGGGCAGCTAGGGGGTGGGGGGCAGCTAGGGGGTGGGGGGCAGCTAGGGGGTGAGGGTGGGGGTGGGGGAGGCAGCTAGGGGGTGGGGGGGCAGCTAGGGGGTGGGGGGCAGCTAGTGGGGGGCAGCTAGGGGGTGGGGGGCAGCTAGTGGGGGGCAGCTAGGGGGTGGGGGGGGCTGGGGAGTTAGGGGGTGGTGGGAGGCCGCTGGGCGCGGGTCAACCAAGCCGGGCAAACAGAGTCAGACACAGGTTAGCGACGAGACGGGCACCGGTCCCCGCGCACGGTGAAGGCCGCACTCACCAGCAGGGAAGTCATGGTGTTGACGCTAAGGCAGCGGTGGTGTGGATGATGGCGCCGCTGTGCCCTAGGCCGCGTTGCCGTGGTTACCGTCGCCCTGACCGGGCACGGCTCCCGCGTAACGCGCCGCCGCTCCGCTAAAAGGGGAGGGCGAACCCCTCCGTTAAAGGCACACAGCTCAGCCGACAAAAAATATATTCATTCACAACATGCACACCTCCCAATTTCTGAAGACCATCCCCATATAAAGGCTCCAAAACCAAAACTACTTGAAAGATGAATATGGGCATTGGAAGGAACTGCAGATGCTGGTTTAAACCGAAGAGAGACACAAAATGTCTATCTCCACAACTTGATCAAAAAGGCCCACTTCAAAATGTAATCACTACTCCACTCACTCCGACCTGCGCGAGATAACTACAATACAATACAATACAATATATCTTTATTGTCATTGTACAGGGGTACAACGAGATTGGGAATACGCCTCCCATACGATGCAATAAATCAATTAGCTAATCAATATTAATTTAAACAACCCAATGAAACAAATTAGAACAGTTTTAAAACAGAATAAAGTGCAAGTAGATCTGTGCCGGATCACTGTGCGATGTGACCATCCGGCTCAGCAGGACCGGTTCATAGCAGCTATGGCCCTGGGGATGAAGCTGTTCCTGAGTCTGGAGTAACTCAGCAGGTCAGGCAGCATCTCTGGAGAGAAGGAATAGGTGATATTTCGGGTCGAGACCCTTCCTCAGTATCTGAAGAAGAGTCTTGACCCGAAACGTCACCCATTCCTTCTCTTTCGAGATGCTGCCTGTCCAACTGAGTTACTCCAGCATTTTGTGTCTATCTATGAAATTGGAAGGATTCAGTTCAAAACCATCCCCATAAGACATTGATAGGACGGTGGTATTTTAGACTGGTGAACAAAATCCTAGAAGGATATCCAGGATTTAGATCCAGGGACGAAGAGACAGTCAGGATCCAGTGAGATTCAGATTGCAGCATCAATCGCTGAAAGATCTTGCTCTTTTGAAGGAATGTACGACTTGTTTCATGCACCTCTTCCAATTGCTGAATCGTTGGTACTCTAAACTATAAAGAGCATGTCATTTCATTGAAACATTTGGAAAGGGAGAGATCTTCGCATTGCACTTTTTGGTCAAGAACATTTTGCTCAATTTTATTAGAAACAATACTTCTGTCATCTTTGCCAGTTGATTATTTTTGTTTATATTTTGAGGCCGATATATAAATATCAGCAACAATTAGAAGAAACAAGTTTAACTTTTTTTTTACAGACTGTGTAATGCATCCTTCACCCTCTGTTGCCTCTGTGCCCATAGTTCTGCACTCATTCTACCCCCCCCCCTCCCTCGCCCCACCCCAATGGAACAAGGATAGAGATTCCCTGGTCCTTACCATTCACCCCACCAGCCTCTGCATGCAACACATCACTCTCTGACATTTCCACCACCTGCAACATGATCCCACCACTAGACATCTCTTCCCGTCCCCATCCCGTTCTGTAGAAATCACGCTCTGCAACTCCTTGGTTCACTCATCCCTTCCCACCCATCTCCCCTGTAGCTGCAGGAGATGTAACACCTCCCCCTACACCTCCTTGCACCTCCAGCTGGGCACCCTTTAAAACTGAGGTGAGAAGGAACTTTCTCACCCAGAGAGTTGTGAATTTGTGGAATTCTCCGCCACAGAGGGCAGTGGAGGCCAAATCACTGGAAGGATTTAAGAGAGAGTTAGATAGAGCTCTTGGGGCTAGTGGAATCAAGGGATGTGGGGAGAAGGCAGGCACGGGTTATAGTTGTGGACGATCAATAGACATTAGACAATAGGTGCAGGAGTAGGCCATTCGGCCCTTCGAGCCAGCACCACCATTCAATGTGATCATGGCTGATCATTCCCAATCAGTACCCTGTTCCTGCCTTCTCCCCATACCCCCGGACTCCGCTATCCTTAAGAGCTCTATCGAGCTCTCTCTTGAAAGCACTCAGAGAATTGGCCTCCACCGCCTTCTGAGGCAGAGAATTCCACAGATTTACAACTCTGACTGAAAAAGTTTTTCCTTATCATCATCATCATCATATCATATCATATATATACAGCCGGAAACAGGCCTTTTTTTTTGGCCCACCAAGTCCGTGCCGCCCATCGATCCCCATACATTAACACTATCCTACACCCACTGGGGACAATTTTTACATTTACCCAGCCAATTAACCTACATACTTGTACGTCTCCGTTCTAAATGGCCTACCCCTTATTCTTAAACTGTGGCCCCTGGTTCTGGACTCCCCCAACATTGGGGACATGTTTCCATCCTCTAATATGTCCAACCCCTTAATAATCTTATATGTTTCAATAAGATCCCCTCTCATCCTTCTAAATTCCAGTGTATACAAGCCTAGTCGATCCAGTCTTTCAACATAAGTCCTCAACAGCCATGAGCACAATAAATGGTGCTGCTGACTCGAAGGGCCAAATGGCTTCCTCCTGCACCTATTTTCTATATTTTCTATGACCCCAGCAACCCTTGCAGGTGAGACAGAGGTTCGTATGCATCTAAGATAGACACAAAAAGCTGGAGTAACTCAGCGGGACAGACAGCATCTCTGGACAGAAGGTATGGGTGTTGTTTCGTGTCAAGGCCCTTCTTCAGATCAGTCAGGGAAAAGGGAAACGCGAGACCTCGGACAGAAAGGTCAGTGTGGGAATGGGAAGGAGAATTAAAGTGTTTAGCAACCAGGAGATCAGGAAAGTCCAGGTGGACTGAGCGAAGGTGTTCAGCGAAACGATCGCCCAGTCTACGTGTGCTCTCGCTAATGTATAAGAGTCCACGTCTTTACAACGGATACAGTAGATGAGGTTGGAGGAGGTGCAAGTGAACCTCTGCATAAGCTGAAAGGATTGTTGGGGTCCCTGGTCAGAGTTGAGGGAGGAGGTATAGGGACAGGTGTTGCATCTCCTGCGGTTGCAGGGGAAGGTATCTGGGGGGGGGGGGTGGTTTGGGTGGAAAGGGATGAGTTAACCAAGGAGTTGCCGAGGGAATGGTCTCTGTGGAAGGCGGAAAGGGGTGGAGATGGGAAGATGTGGCTAGTGTGGGATCCCGTTGGAGGTGGCGAAAATGTCGCATGATTATGTGTTGTATGCGACGGCTGATGGGGTGAAAGGTAAGGATTAGGGGGACTCTGTCTCCGTTGTGACTAGGGGGAGGGGGAGAAAGGACGGAGCTGCAGGGTACCGAGGAGATATGTGTCATATGCACCTCCTCTAACCTCATCTACTGCATTCAGTATTCCCATCAAATTTTTGTCCCCTTATGCCACCCTTTTTTCACCCTTTTGTGTCCTCATCCACTCCAACCTCTATTCACCCATCTGCTAAGAAAAAATACTCTTTTTCACCCGTATCCAACAATCACTCGCTGGGCTTTATCCCGCCCCCATCTGTTTTGTAGCTTTCTCTCCTCCACTACAATCAGTCTGAAGCTGACCTGAAACACCGCCTAGGCATCTTCTTCAGAGATGCTGCCTGACCTGCTGAATTCCTTGTTTTTTGCTGTTTATGGAGGCCCAAGTCAGAACGATCAGTATAAGGAGGGGCAGGGGAGTTAAAATGGTTAGCAAGTGGAAGATGGTTAGCCAGTAAGTCTTGGTGGACCAAATGTTCAGCGAAATGGAAGCCGACGCCACGCTTCGTCTTGGCGATGTACAGGAGGCCACATCGGGAACACCGGATGCAGTAGATGAGGTTTGAGGAGGTGCACATGAGCCTCTGTCTCACCTGGAAGGACTGTTGGGGACCCTGGATGAAAAATTACTTTTGTTCGCCCTGTGTAAACAAACATGAAAAGTAAAGGTTCTTCTTCAAATACAGGCAGAGGAAATTGCACCCAGATTGTTTCTGAAATCACAAAAATTGAAGGGGTATGAAATTAATGAAGTTCATGAGGGAAATAAGAATTACGTTCAGACAGTTTGCGAATTGTTTTTCAAGGAAGGCAGCAAATTGTATTTTACACAGTGCGCATCCCTGTTTATCACACCACTGAAACCTATAGAATGAAATGAACATTGAGCTTCCTCTAGACATTTATTATACATTTGCAGATGACTATTCACAGTGTGTAACTCTAAAATAATTCATTCTTCTCATAGAAATTATTATCCAATGGTACTCCAACACAGGCAGAGAATAAATCAATAAACAGGAAGCATTTCACGCATCAACTGACAGAAAGTCATTAAACAATAAATGATGACCAACTATCTGTCTCCCCATAGAGAGATTCAGTCAAATGAAGCGTAAACAGGAGAATCAATGGCATGCTGTTGTTTCAGTATTTCTAACTCATGTTCTTTCTGTTCACCCAAACTCCTATCTGATATTTTGAGTTTAAAATGACTAAAATAAAAAGGGAGAATTCTGTGAATGCACGGCAGATTTTTTAAGTTTCCAAAAAACAGTAAAAAGAAAGATCAATGTTCTTAACTGATCAGGAGCAGATAAGACTGGACGAAACAAAGAACAGACAAGAAAATAACAGACCTTGATCAACCGAAGATAGACACAAAATGCTGGAGCAACTCAGCGGGATAGGCAGCATCTCTGGAGAGAAGGAATGGGTAATGTTTTGGGTCGAGACCCTTCTTCAGACTGAAGGCAATCAGTGAGAATTGAGTCTTCCAGCATCTCTGGAGAGAAGGAATGGATGACATTTCAGGTCGAGACCCTTCTTCAGTCTGAAGAAGGGTCTCGACCTGAAATGTCATCCATTCTTGACCCAAAACATTACCCATTCCTTCTCTCTGGAGATGTTGCCTGTCCCATTGAGTTGCACCAGCATTTTGTGTCTATCTTCGGTGTAAACCAGCATCTGCAATTCCTTTCTACACAGACCTTAATCAACCACTGAAATTCCTGAAAAGATTGGAAGACTCAATTCACACTGATTGCCTGCAGAGGGCAGACATTTGTGATAAAAACACATCGAATGGGTTAAGGGACTATTTGAGATCCACTAAAAATCCTGATCAATTGGAGAAATGAGCAAGAAATCTCCCTGAAGTCCAAACGAAAATAAATTGCTAGAAAGACTGGCAGGTTGTAAGAGGTAAACATGCTTGAAGATGCAGAGAAAGGTGACGGGGAACAAACAACAAAATGGATGACCTGTTGCAGGAGTGATCACATAACAAAAAAGATAAAGATGAAGGGAAATGGAAGTGGAGCAATTGAAGAAGAAAGAATATGAAGTGGAAGTCTAAAAAGAATAGCAGATTTTAAAAGTGGCTATCAACAAGCAACTGTTGAGGTACAAAATGCTGGAGTAACTCAGCAGGTCAGCCAGCATCTCTGGAGACCGCGACCCTAAGGGTCCCCAATAAAGCATAATCTATCCATGTTCTTCAGAGATGTGGAATGACCTGCTGAGTTAATCCAGCATTTTGTGATTTTTTAAAATTGTAAACCTGTATCTGCAGTTCCTTGATCAACAAGCAACTGTCACATCAACTGTCCCGAAATGTCACCCATTCCTTCTATCCAGAGATGCTGTCTGTCCCGCTGAGTTACTCCAGCATTTGTGTCTATGTTCGGTTTATTTTCCACCAATTGTTTGCCAGCTCTTTCCCACTCACAACTGTTTATACTGGCTCATTTCCATCCACAGGTTCTAATTGACCTGATGGGTTCCTCCAGGCTATTTACCCAAATTTCCTGAAGTTTAGGTAGGACTTTAAAATTAATGATGCCTAACTCCTCTGTAAAATGTGGTGTCACCTCCTTAGTGTTTCAGTCGTGCAATTCAGATAGAGTGTTCTTTGATTATTCATTTAGATCATTTCGGTGCAACCATTAAACTGTCAAATTAAGATGTATACTGTAGCAACAATAAATTCTCATTATTTAATGTTTGGTTTATTGAAATATCGCAAAGAACATCAGCCAGTCATTAACTGCCACAATTTTAGACTGAGGTACGTTAAGAAGACAAAAAGGAACTGCAGATGCAGGAATCTTTCGTAGAACGCAAGAGCAATTTTGGGCCCCATGTCTGAGGAAGGATGTGCTGGCGCTGGAGAGGGTCCAGAGGAGGTTTACGAGAATGATCCCAGCAATGAGTGGGTTTACATATGATGCGAATTTGAAGGTGCTGGGCCTGTACTCGCTGGGGTTTAGAGGAATGAGGGGGGAACTCATTGAAACTTAGCAAATAGTGAAAAGCCCAGATAGAGTGGATGTGGAGAGGATGTTTCCACTAGTGGGAGAGTCTAGGACCAGAGGTCATAGCCTCAGAATAAAAGGACGTTCCTTTAGGAAGGAGATGAGGAGGAATTTCTTTGGTCAGAAGGTAGTGAATCTGTGGAACTCATTGCCGCAGAGGCCAAGTCAAAAGATATTTTTAAGGCAGTGATACGTAGATAGATTCTTGATTAGTATGCGTGTCAGAGGTTATGGGGAGAAGGCAGGAGAATGGACTTAAGAGGAAGAGATAGATAAGCCATGATTGAATGGCCAAGTAGACTTGCTGGGCCAAATATACTAATTCTGCTCCTATCACATAAACTTACGATCACAAAGTGCTGGAGTAACTCGGTGTGTTAGGCAGCATTTCTGGAGGACATGGATGGGCAACCTTGCAGTCAGGCCTCTTCTTCAGACTGGAGAATTAAGGAGATAATAGGACATGTAGAGATAATTATTAAAAAATAACTTGAAGGAGAAGAGGTATGCGACCAAAGAAGAATCTGTAACATCCTCTCTTATGGATAATTTACAGTCTTCTGCCTGGTGATTTTGAAAACAAATCCAGCAACACTTAATAGATCAGCTTTCATTTGTTTAGTTTAGAGATACAGCGCAGAAGCAGGCCCTTCGGCTCACTGAGTCCGCGCCGACCAGCGATCCCCACACATTAACACTATCCTACACACACTAGGGACAATTTACATTTATACCAAGCCAATTAACCTACAAACCTGAACGTCTTTGGAGTGCAGGAGGAATCCGAAGATTTCAGAGAAAATCCACGCAGATGCAGTCAGGATCGAACCCGGGTCTCTGGCACTGTAAAGCAGCAACTCTACCGCTGCGCCACCATGCCACTCCTATCCAATTGCAGCCCTAAAACATGCTTGGTCTCTATCCAGAACAACACCAATCCAGGACCTCGTCGATGACTAAAGGAGATATCCTTGAGCTGTCACTTCTCAGAACACCACAAGGGCAGGCATCTGACATTCCTCAGAGAATAACTCAGAAACACACTGGAGACTGAATCAGATGAATGAGGCACAGGTTGTAGAGATCCATCTATTTGTGATTCCCTATGAGGATCAATCTGCAGTGCAAGAAATTCCAGCTCAGCCCAAACAATCCTTCCTACTCTGGATGCAAGCACTACTCATCACCACGTTACACTTATGTAAATCTTGGAAAAGAAAAATGAAGGGCTCTTTTGCATACCTGGGGAAGCATGGTATGAAAACAAATGGAACTCACTTATACAAAAAAAGTTTTATATTTTAAATAGTATTTTTAGAGAAGAAAAATGGCCCAAACCACAAGTAAAAAGAATAATCAAACAAAAACAGACAATAGCTTACTGAGGTATTAACATTGTACCTAAAAGGAGTGAAAGTGGTGGTGATATTAAAAGGGGGGATAAACTAAGGCATGGCAGCCGGTTATGGGGAAAAGGGAATGGATACTGCATAGAATAGTTGTATAAGAAAATAACTGCAGATGCTGGTACAAATCGATTTATTCACAAAATGCTGGAGTAACTCAGCAGGTCAGGCAGCATCTCGGGAGAGAAGGAATGGGTGACGTTTCGGGTCGAGACCCTTCTTCAGACTGATGTCGGGGGTGGGACAAAGGAAGGATATAGGTGGAGACAGGAAGATAGAGGGAGATCTGGGAAGGAGGAGGGGAAGGGAGGGACAGAGGAGCTATCTGAAGTTGGAGAAGTCGACGTTCATACCACTGGGCCGCAAACTGCCCAGGTGAAATATGAGGTGCTGCTCCTCCAATTTCCGGCGGGCCTCACTATGGCACTGGAGGAGGCCCATGACAGAGAGGTCAGACTGGGAATGGGAGGGGGAGTTAAAGTGCTGGGCCACCGGGAGATCAGTTGCGTTAATGCGGACCGAGCACAGGTGTTCAGCGAAGCGATCGCCGAGCCTGCGCTTGGTTTCGCCGATATAGATAAGTTGTTGTTGCGGAGTGAGTTGAGGGCTGCACGTTCAGGAGGGGAGAGGTTGGAGTTAGTCAGGGGAGTGGAAAATTTGAGGCGGCCGATGTCACGTTGTTGCGGAGTGAGTTGCGGAGTGAGTTGCGGAGTGAGTTGCGGCATAGAATAGTTGGATGGCTTCTGTGAGGAAATTTTCCAATGATGTTGATCAAACTAGAATTGAGTAGAATCAACATGAGTAAAATCTTTTCTGTATGAGTGCAAACTTAAATCTTTTAAACTTTATATTGTGTTTGTATGGTTATCTGCACACTTCAAGTATTTGAAGGTTTTCTATTATAGAGTCATAGAGCAATGCAGCATGGAAACAAATCCTTGGCCCACGACAATCAAAATGCTTCATCGAAGCCCACTTGTCCGTGTTTGGCTCACATCCCTTTAAACCTTTTCTATCCATGTACCTTTTAAATATTGTTATTGTACTGTGGCTATTAGTACATCATTTTAGACAATAGACAATAGGTGCAGGAGTTGGCCATTCGGCTCTTCGAGCCAGCACCGCCATTCACCGTGATCATGGCTGATCACGCTGATTTTGACTGTAACGACAAGGATCTATGCTTATTAACTATTGCATTCATTGTTGCTTGGAAGATCATAAATGCTGAATACATACCATGAGATAGCTTAATATTTGTGTGCGTGTGCATTATCATCTACTGTTGAATTCCTTTATCCACATTCTAATGAGTAAATGAATGAAGCAAGTCAAATTCATTAAATACTTTGGCTCCTGCTACCACTTAAAAATAAATCCTGTGAACTAAGCAATGGGCACTGCTTGATTCAATGTCACCTTTAAATCAGTGTTTGATCCAACACTGGGTCGTTGAGGCAACGTGCCCAGTCATGCCACTAAATCACTGCTCAGTTCTATCATATATATACAGCCGGAAACAGGCCTTTTCGGCCCACCAAGTCCGTGCCGCCCAGCGATCCCCGTACATTAACACTATCCTACACCCACTAGGGACAATTTTTACATTTACCCAGCCAATTAACCTACATACCTGTACGTCTTTGGAGTGTGGGAGGAAACCGAAGATCTCGGAGAAAACCCACGCAGGTCACGGGGAGAACGTACAAACTCCTTACAGTGCAGCACCCGTAGTCAGGATCGAACCTGAGTCTCCGGCGCTGCATTCGCTGTAAAGCAGCAACTCTACCGCTGCGCTACCGTGGTAGTTGATATTATAGTTGGTTGTTGATATTATATGGGAAGGATTAAAACCCACAGCTGCATTTGGCTGGATCTGGGTATAGACCATTATGACACATGTTTCTCTGCCCAATATTGAGAAGCATGCTGCCATGCCAATATTCATCATTCCATAAGTCACAGGAGCAGAGTTAGGCTATTTGGCCTATCGAGTCTACTCTGCCATTCAATCATAGCTGATTTGTCTTTCCATCTCAACGCCATTCTCTTGCCTTCAACCTGTAGCCCTTGACAGCCTAGAACCTGTCAATCTACGCTTTAAAAATATCCGAAAACCTGCCCTGCACAACTGTCTGTGGCATGAATTCCACAGATTAACCATCCTCTGACTAATAAAATTCTTCCTCTTCTCCTTTCTAAAGGTATGCCCTTTTTTTCTGAGGCTGTGCCCTCTCGTACTTGACTCTCTCTCTCTATTGGAAACATCCTGTCCACATCCACTCTATCTGGGCCTTTCATTAGTTGGTAAATTTCAATGAGGTCACCCCTCATCCTAACTCCAGCGCGTACAGGCCTAGATCCTGTCAATTTAAGCACACTTTTACCTTGACATTATTCTGCTCTCTACTATTGCCGTGGGTGGGGTGGATGCTATCCAAGAACAATTCTGGATCCACACATCACTTGCCATTTCTTGCCCCACTGCCTCCCCTCACCTCTTTCTAACAACTATCTCTTCTCTATTCCATCAATCTGAAGAAGTGCCTGACCTGAAACGCCATCTGTCCATTTCCCTCTGCAGAGGCTGCCTGATCTGTCAAGTCTCTCCAGCAGTTTGCTTTTCACTCATGATTCCAGCATCTAGTCTCTTGTATCCCCAGTTCCATATTGTTCACATTGGCTTCAATGCTGCGAAGATTTCCTTTCTTCTTGTTCAAACGTCCTTTCAATAGTGAACCACACTGTTAAAATTGCTTTGGTTGACTATCTTGGCTTTGGACTTGCATGCTGAGCATATGTGATCTTTTTTCTTTGTAGTAAAAATATTTTGCTATTTTAAATTGACATATGTGCAGTAAATGGCTTCCAATATATCTCCAACAGCAATTCACACCAGACTCAACCGCATGCTTCAGATTCTCTTTTGGAATTTGTGCTTCTGTTGCTGCTCTGTGGTATGTGCATCTTGCACTTGACAAAAATCTTAAGCTTTCCCAGATGTCATCTCCATATACATTAGTATTTAGTCTGGAAATGTCAGATTCCTTGGGTTGAATAACTTTGATTAATTTGGTCAGCGATTAAAACCACAAATTTCTCACACATCGTATGGCCTAAAAAGGCCGTAATGTTACTGTTGGAGAAGATTTCGTGTTTAACTTGTACCTTGAATCTGCCTTCACATGGGGCCCTATTGCCCTTTTAATTACAGCTCAGACAGGAACAGACACAAAGAACATCTCATAGAGCAGTGATGAGTTAAACAAATCAGTTTATTCCAGACTTTAACAGAGTTCACTGCAAAGCACTCTGAGAGAACCCAAAGTGTTTCAAAGATTCACAGCACCCACTGCATTTTTACTATGGTTACATGTGGATTTAACATTTTTGAAATAATTCATCAATGATGCCTTTCATCTTTGTTTTCTCACCAGAGTAAGGGAACCTTATATTCCCTGTTAATTAGAAAACCACTCTCCCATTTGTCCAAATAAATGGGCGCAATAAAAAAAACAGTATTCCCTGATCAGTTTTATTTCCCTCAGCTTAGTTTACAACCCCCAATGTTTATTTCAACTTAGCTATGCTGTCGAATCTAAATATCATGATAAATTGATTCATTGCCTCTCCACACTGTATCAGTCTTTGACTCTGCAAAAGGGTGCAGCCCTTTTCGGGTGCAACCCAGTGAGGGAAGTGCCCAGTGAGAAAAGTGCGAGTCTTTGGCTGCGAGTCTTCGGCGAGGAGGCTGAGGTGAGGAGGATTCAATTGTTTTAAGCCAGAACTGGTTATAGACACAAGGTAATGGCGGAAAAGTTGGTGCAGTGTGTTTCCTGCAGGATGTGGGAAGACAGGGACGTTGCTGGAGCTTCTGGGAGCTACACCTGCAAGAACTGTGTCCAGGTGCAGCTCCTGAAGGGACGTGTGGTGGAGTTGGAGAGGCAGTTGGATGACCTCAGGGCCATCCGGGAATGCGAGAGTTTCCTCGACAGGACCTATTGTGAGACGGTCACGCCAAGGGTCCAGGTCGAGCGAAGGTGGGATACTGTTTCAGGGGGGAGTGGACGAGGACTACAGGAGACCCCAGTGGCTGTGCCTATTGCAAATACGTATACCCTCTTGGGAACTGTCGGGGCAGAAGACGTTTCCAGTCCGAGTGGCGGACCTGTTGGCAAGTGATCAGCCATGATCGCATTGAATGGCGGTGCTGGCTCGAAGGGCTGAATGGCCTACTCCTGCACCTATTGTCTATTGTCTATTGATACTCGACAGGGGAGACCGAAGTCAGGAAGAGCCGTAGTGGTCGGTGACTCCATCGTCCGAGGGACGGACAGAAGATTCTGTGGCAGCAGGAGGGACTTGAGGATGGTCTGTTGCCTCCCTGGTGCAGGGTTCAACACATCACGGAACGGCTTCAGAAAATCCTAGTGAGGGAAGGCGATCAACCTGAAGTCGTTGTGCACGTGGGCACGAATGACGTCGGGCGGAAGAGGAAGGAGGTGCTACAGCGGGAGTTTAGAGAGTTGGGAAAAACACTGAGAAGTAGGACGTCGAAGGTGGTTATCTCTGGACTGCTACCGGTACCTCGTGCTGGTGAGGCCAGGAACAGAGAGATAGAGGGTATGAATTTATGGCTGAGGGGCTGGTGCAGAGAGCAGGGATTTAGATTTCTGGACCACTGGGATCTCTTCTGGGCTAGGGGTGACTTGTACAAAAGGGACGGGTTACATCTTAACAGCAGGGGGACAAACATTCTGGCAGGCAAGTTTGCTAGTGTGACACCTGTGGCTTTAAACTAAGTAGTGGGGGGGAGGGGTTAACAAATTGTGAATATGAAGATGAGGTAAAAGGGAATACAGGAGATATTGCAAAAGACTCTCGGAAGAATGGGAACAGAAGTTCTAGAGGGGAAAAGAAATTAAGGGCAGGGCCAATTGTGACCGATGTGAGGGGGGAGGTAAATACAGAAGTTAAAGTATTGTACTTAAATGCGCGTAGTATAAAAAATAAAGTGGATGAGCTTGAGGCTCAGTTAGTCATGGGCAAGTATGATGTTGTAGGGATCACTGAGACATGGCTACAAGAGGACCAGGGCTGGGAACTGAATATTCAGGGGTACACAACGTATAGAAAAGACAGACAGGTGGGCAGAGGGGGTGGGGTTGCTCTGATGGTAAGGAATGATATTCATTCCCTTGCAAGGGGTGACATAGAATCAGGAGATGTTGAATCAGTATGGATAGAAATGAGGAATTGTAAGGGTAAAAAGACCCTAATGGGAGTTATCTATAGGCCCCCAAACAGTAGCCTCGACATAGGGTGCAAGTTGAATCAGGAGATAAAATTGGCGTGTCAAAAATGTAATGCTACGGTGGTTATGGGAGATTTCAACATGCAGGTAGACTGGGAAAATCAGGTTGGAAATGGACCCCAGGAAAGAGAGTTTGTAGAGTGCCTTCGAGATGGATTCTTAGAACAGCTTGTACTGGAGCCTACCAGGGAGAAGGCAATTCTGGATTTAGTGTTGTGTAATGATCCTGATCTGATAAGGGGACTAGAGGTAAAAGAGCCATTAGGAGGCAGTGATCACAACATGATAAGTTTTACTCTGCAAATGGAAAGGCAGAAGGGAAAATCGGAAGTGTCGGTATTACAGTATAGCAAAGGGGATTACAGAGGCATGAGGCAGGAGCTGGCCAAAATTGACTGGAAGGAGGCCCTAGCAGGGAAGACGGTAGAACAGCAATGGCAGGTATTCCTGGGAATAATGCAGATGTTGCAGGATCAATTTATTCCAAAGAGGCGGAAAGACTCTAAGGGGAGTAAGAGACACCTGTGGCTGACAAGGGAAGTCAGAGACAGCATAAAAATTAAGGAGAGGAAGTATAACATAGCAAAGAAGAGTGGGAAGACAGAGGATTGGGACTCTTTTAAAGAGCAACAAAAGTCAACTAAAAAGGCAATACGGGGAGAAAAGATGAGGTACGAGGGTAAACTAGCCAATAATATAAAGGAGGATAGCAAAAGTTTTTTTAGGTACGTGAAGAGGAAAAAAATAGTCAAGGCAAATGTGGGTCCCTTGAAGACAGAAGCTGGGAAATTTATTATGGGGAACAAAGAAATGGCAGACGAGTTAAACCGTTACTTTGGATCTGTCTTCACTGAGGAAGATACACACAATCTCCCAAATGTTCTAGGGGCCGGAGAACCTAGGGTGATGGAGGAACTGAAGGAAATCCACATTAGGCAGGAAATGGTTTTGGGTAGACTGATGGGACTGAAGGCTGATAAATCCCCAGGGCCTGATGGTCTGCATCCCAGAGTACTTAAGGAGGTGGCTCTAGAAATAGTGGAAGCATTGGAGATCATTTTTCAATGTTCTATAGATTCAGGATCAGTTCCTGTGGATTGGAGGATAGCAAATGTTATCCCACTTTTTAAGAAAGGAGGGAGAGAGAAAACGGGTAATTATAGACCAGTTAGTCTGACATCAGTGGTGGGGAAGATGCTGGAGTCAATTATAAAAGACGAAATTGCTGAGCATTTGGATAGCAGTAACAGGATCATTCCGAGTCAGCATGGATTTACGAAGGGGAAATCATGCTTGACAAATCTACTGGAATTTTTTGAGGATGTAACTAGGAAAATTGACAGGGGAGAGTCAGTGGATGTGGTGTACCTTGACTTTCAGAAAGCCTTCGACAAGGTCCCACATAGGAGATTAGTGGGCAAAATTAGGGCACATGGTATTGGGGGTAGGGTACTGACATGGATAGAAAATTGGTTGACAGACAGAAAGCAAAGAGTGGGGATAAATGGGTCCCTTTCGGAATGGGAGGCAGTGACCAGTGGGGTACCGAAGGTTCGGTGCTGGGACCCCAGCTATTTACGATATACATTAATGACTTAGACGAAGGGATTAAAAGTACCATAAGCAAATTTGCAGATGATACTAAGCTGGGGGGTAGTGTGAATTGTGAGGAAGATGCAATAAGGCTGCAGGGTGACTTGGACAGGTTGTGTGAGTGGGCGGATACATGGCAGATGCAGTTTAATGTAGATAAGTGTGAGGTTATTCACTTTGGAAGTAAGAATAGAAAGGCAGATTATTATCTGAATGGTGTCAAGTTAGGAGGAGGGGGAGTTCAACGAGATCTGGGTGTCCTAGTGCATCAGTCAATGAAAGGAAGCATGCAGGTACAGCAGGCAGTGAAGAAAGCCAATGGAATGTTGGCCTTCATAACAAGAGGAGTTGAGTATAGGAGCAAAGAGGTCCTTCTACAGTTGTACCGGGCCCTGGTGAGACCGCACCTGGAGTACTGTGTGCAGTTTTGGTCTCCAAATTTGAGGAAGGATATTCTTGCTATGGAGGGCGTGCAGCATAGGTTCACTAGGTTAATTCCCGGAATGGCGGGACTGTCGTATGTTGAAAGGCTGGAGCGATTGGGCTTGTATACACTGGAATTTAGAAGGATGAGGGGGGATCTTATTGAAACATATAAGATAATTAGGGGATTGGACACATTAGAGGCAGGAAACATGTTCCCAATGTTGGGGGAGTCCAGAACAAGGGGCCACAGTTTAAGAATAAGGGGTAGGCCATTTAGAACGGAGATGAGGAAGAACGTTTTCAGTCAGAGAGTGGTGAAGGTGTGGAATTCTCTGCCTCAGAAGGCAGTGGAGGCCAGTTCGTTGGATGCTTTCAAGAGAGAGCTGGATAGAGCTCTTAAGGATAGCGGAATGAGGGGTTATGGGGAGAAGGCAGGAACGGGGTACTGATTGAGAGTGATCAGCCATGATCGCATTGAATGGCGGTGCTGGCTCGAAGGGCTGAATGGCCTACTCCTGCACCTATTGTCTATTGTCTATTGTCTATTGTCTATTGTCTGACTCTATGAATTAATGAAGTTCCCTTCATTATGTTGGCCACTTTTCCCATCATATTTCCCCAGCATGTAAGCTGCTGGGTTAAAAATATTACAAACTACTCATCTTCCTAATAATTTTCAGAATTTCCTACATCAGTTACTGTCTCAACACAGGTCATTCAGCAAACAATGGCAGTCGTTGACTGTCTCGACTGGTCCCTGATTTTTTTACAAATAGATCTAGTTCTCCTCAATGTCTGATGGTTTGGGATTGAAATGTAACCTTGTCCCAATTATTGAACAAAACACTATTTACCTTCTGAGACATCAGACGATTTGCTCATGAGGTGGACATTTTGGAACCATTACAATTAGAAGGCTGGCTTTCTTCAGTTCCTCTGTTGTTCAAAACAATTTATTGCTATCAATGTTAATTTCTATATGTTATCACATTACCGGAATTCGTTTATAAAGCTGCTTCATTAGCTTTATTCGAAAGAAATTACACTCACTCATTTCTTCCCACCCAAACTACTCTCCCCAGGTACTTGCCCCTGCAACCGCAGAAGATGTAACACCTGTCTCTATACCTCCTCCCATGCATCAATCTATAGGCCACAGCAGTCCTTCCAGGTGAGATGGAAGTTCGCATGCACCTCCTCTAACCTCATCTACTGTATCTCGTGCTCCCGATGCGGCTTCCATTGCATCCGCGAGAGAGACCAAGCGTAGGACACTTGTGTTCAGTCTGCAAGGCCTGCTTTATCTCACGGTTGCTAACCATTTTAACTCCCCTTCCCCATTCTGATCTTTCTGTCCTGGGCCCCCTCCATTGCCAGAGTGAGGCCACATGCAAAATGGAGGAACTTAGAACTGAGATGAGGAAAAGCTTTTTTAGAACTGAGATGAGGAAAAACTTTTTTTAGAACTGAGATGAGGAAAAACTTTTTCAGTCAGAGAGTTGTGAATCTGTGGAATTCTCTGCCTCAGAAGGCAGTAGAGGCCAATTAACTGAATGCATTCAAGAGAGAGCTGGATAGAGCTCTTAAGGATAGCGGAGTCAGGGGGTATGGGGAGAAAGCAGGAACGGGGTACTGATTGAGAATGATCAGCCATGATCACATTGAATGGCGTTGCTGGCTCGAAGGACCGAATGGCCTCCTCCTGCACCTATTGTCTATTGTCTATTGTCTAAACCTACAAATGCCCCACCCCCTTCTTTCTCCACCTGGACTCACACCCTTTGTCCCCTCCCACACCCTCTCTGCCTATATTTCTTTCTCTGGTTTCATAATTTTCACCTCTTCTATCCTCATCTCACACCTTGTTTTTTCACCTCTGCTCTTTGTCCAACCATCTGCCTACCAACCCCTTCCCCCCCCCCCCCCGCCTATATCCATCTATCATTGCCCAGGCTTTATCCCCAACTCTCTTCCAGCTTTCTCCCCTCCACCACTATCAGTCTGAAGAAGCATCACCTATGATCAGCCATAATTTCATCATCGGCTCGAACGGGCGAATGGCTTACTACTGCGCCTATTTTCTATATTTCTATGTTTCAATGTTTCTATTCACGTTCTCCAGTGATACTGCCTGAGCCACTGAGTCATTCCAGCACTTTGTGTCTTTTTTATAAACCAGCATCTGCAGTTGCTTGTTTCTTTATATTCCCCTTATATATTGCCATGGATGGCTGGAATGCCAGTAGAAATGGCACTCACAAGGGAGGTGGTGGAGGGATATGGATCACGTGCAGGCAGGCGGAGTAGATTAGATTAATTAGGCATCATATTCGGCACTAACATTATGGGCTGAATGGTCTGTTTCTGTGCTGTAGCGTTCTATGTTCTAAGTACCAAAAATAACAGGGATGTCAGAGTTTCTCAGTACAATGCATACTTACGTAATGGATTGATGTTTCGAGAAGGATTTAATCAATAGCCACAGAAAACTTTCTGACTTTGTATATTGCTTGTTAATTTTTCACATATTATCATACGAGTTAAAAATAGAGCATACAATTGGTCACCTATAGGCTGAAATGAATATGTTTCCAGAAGGTTGATCATTTGTTGTTTCATCACTTATAATATGAATATAACTCATGTTATAGTCAAATGTCTTTTATTGCAAACTAAAACGATTTATCAATCAGACTGAAATCTAGATTACACATGGTTATCTACAACTCAATGTTAATATTCATGCAAATCTAGTTAATTCAAAGTGCCTTAATTTGATCATTAAGGTTATTATTTCACTTTTTTATCTCTTTTGCTATGGTGTCTAATTATAATTATTGGATAATTTCTTATTTTTAATTGGAAATATAATTTTTAATTATCTGGAGCAAGCCATAAAGAAGACATTCTAACTAGAAACTTCCAGGATTCGTGACCAGCTACAAATAAGCTCCATGTTTATTTCCATTTACCATTATATCTAGGAGTCCACACATCAATGAATCATCAAAATGAAATATTTTTAATTGCATGAACTTGCTGATTAGTTTCTTCAGAGATATTTCTCATTCACTAAACACCATCATTTATAAAGCACATAAAATGTTAATAAAATGAACCCACGATAATGAAAACTAAAAATATATCAGTAAACTCAACACATTATAAACTATTTATCTTCATATTTACCCAGTAGCGAAAATATTAAAATATTTCTGAATATTTCTCTAAAGAAAGAAGGGTCTCGACCCGAAACGTCACCCATTCCTTCTCTTCAGAGATGCTGCCTGTCCCGCTGAGTTACTCCAGCATTTTATGTCTATCTTCAGTTTAAAGCAGCATCTATAGTTCCTTCCTACATATTAAAATCATTCATTTATTTTTAGAATGAACAATATGAATGTATACATCGAGTCATACAGCTCAGAAAAAAAGGCCATTGGGCCCAAATTGCCCATACCAACCAAGATCCCCCATCTATACTAGTTCCACCTGCCCACTTTTGGCCAATATCCCTTTAAACCATTCCCATCCATGTACCTGTCCAAATGTCTTTTAAATGTTGCCACAGTACCTGCTTCAACCATCTCCTCTGGCAGCTCTTCCATATATCCTCAATCCCTCTGCGTGAAAAAGTTGCCCTTCAGGTTCCTACTAAATCTTTCCCCTCTCACCTTAAATCTGTGTCCTCTGGTTCTTGATTCCCCGATCCTGGGTAAAATACTCAGTGCACTTACCCTATCTTTTCCCCTCATGATCTTATACCCCTCTATAATATCACCCCTCTTCCTCCTGCACTCCAAGGAATAAAGTCCTAGCCTGCCCAATTTCTCCTGATAGCTCAGGCCCTCAAGTCCTGGCAACATAAATAATGTAATAGGTAAAAAAACATTTTGCTCCTTTGAACTGATGTATATGCATTGGATGGCTTCTGATATATCTCCACCAGCAAGTCACACCAGAGTCCACTGCATGCTTCTGCTCTTGAAAATTGTGTTTCTGTTGTTGCTCTGTTGTATTTGTATCTTACCCTGGATAACGATCTTGTGCTTTCCCAGATGTCATTCCCATGTTCTGTACATTGGAATTTTGTTTGCAAATGTGACTTTCTGTGGGTTTAATAATTTTATTTAAATGATAAATGTTATCAATGATGAAATCCAACAAACTTCTTACACATTGCATGTTCTAAAAAAGTGTAAATGTTACTGTGTCATCACAGGTCATTCAGCACACAATAGAGTCATTGACAATCTCACGTGGCTTCCGATTTCTTGATCCATGTATGTAGCTCTCCTCAATGTCTGATGGTTTGGGATAGAAATGATCCTGTAACCTTGTATCAATTTCTGAACAAAACGCTGTCTACTCTCTGTGACATCAGGCAATTTGCTTACAAGGGGGAAATTTTGGAACCATTTCAATTAGAAGGTTGGATTTCTTAGGTTTCTCTGTTGTTTTGAGCAAATTCTGGGTATCTGCACGTTGTAGCGACCATAGGGATTGGTCCTGAGAGTCAAACCCTCGGATTGGCCAGCAAGGTCACGTGGTGGTTTTGGCGCCCAAAACCAGTCAGTGGGAAGAGAACTTCGATGTGAATAGTTTAAGTTAATGGTCGTCTGTAATCTCGGTTGTTATCCTTTGTAATTGAATATTGCTACCGCAATAAACTTCTTTAACAAAGTACAAGCCTCCAGACTCGCCATAACATATAAACTGAAAAGCTCTCACAACTAATTGTCTGCATTAAATCTTCTAATGTAAACTGCTTGAATCCAAGCAGCCATTTTGACCCATGCCTAGTCTTATGTTCACAACAGATTCTTTTTGAGGTTAATTTTTCACTATGTCGCTGTTTGCCTTGCTTTTGCAATGTAATATTTGATATGGGCTGTTATTAATCTCTCTGCATGGCTGAAATTTCATGGGATTTCGGAATCATCCTATAAATTGATTACTGCCATTTGTCAACAGATTTGAAGTCTGTTGATGTTCGTTGTTCCACTATCACCTTTTATATTGTTGATCTTCTGTCCACGTAATCAATTTGCAATGTATATGTGTAAGCACTTGTTCCTTCTAACCAGGACAAGCAGAGAATAGAGGAAAATGCAGTTCAAAACACACACAACAGGTTTATTCAAATAAATAACTCCACTGCAAAAATATTAATACGTGCAAGTCTTTTACAGACATCACACTCTTCATTTACAAAAGCCATAGATGGAAAGAATTGGAATAGTTAAACTTGGAGGAGGCAAAAAATATAGATAAGGGTTCTATTAATCTGCAAATTGGGTGGCTGTAGAACATAGAAGAATATAGCACAAGAACAGGACCTTCAGCCCACAATATCTGTGCCGAACATAATGCCGAAGCCATCTCTTATCTGCCTGCACATAATCTGCATCCCTCTATTCCCTGCGTAATCATCTGCCCATCCAAAAGTCTTTAAAATGCCACAACCCAATTTGCCTCAACCACCATCCCTGGCACTTACCACCCTCTGTGTAAAAACAAATTTGCTTTGCACATCTCCTTTAAACTTTACCCCTCTCACCTGAAGGCTGTGCGCAAGATAGACACAAAATGCTGGAGTAACTCAGCGGGACAGGCAGCATCTCTGGACAGGAATGGGTGATGTTTTGGATCGAGATCTCTCTAGAGATCCTGCCTGTTACTCCAGCATTTTGTGTTTATCTTCGGTTTAAACCAGCATCTGTAGTTCCTTCTTGCAACTTAAAGCTATGCCCTCTCGACTTTGCTTGTTCCATCCTTCCATTCTGACAAACATTCTGACTGTCTAGTCTAACTATACCCCCCATAATTTTTATAAACTTCTATCAAGTATCCCGCCACCTCCGGCGTTCCAGGGAAAACAATTCAAGTCTATCCAACATCTCTCTGCAGCTAATGCCCATAATCCAGGCATCATACTGGTAAACCTGCTCTGCACCTTTTGCAAATCCTCCACATCCTCGCTGAAATGGGGCGACCAGAACTGCACACAATGCTCCTAATGTGGCCTAAACAGAGTTCCATAGAGCTGCATCATGGCTTTACACTACAGGCCCGAACCAGTGAAGTCAAGCATATCAGATCCATTCTTTTCCACTCTATCTGATCGAGCTGCCACTTTAAAGGAATTATGGACTTGGACCCCAAGATCCCTCTGCACACCAAGGCTGTTACTGTAAGTGTCATGCCATTAACTGTATATTTTTCCCCTGACATTCATACTCCCAAAGCACAACACTTCCCAATTGCCAAATTAAATTCCATCTCCACTTTTTCCACCCATTTCTGTCGCTGATATTTATCCCGCTGTATACCTTTACAGCCATCCTCATAAGCCGTGACCCCAGCAATCTTGTTGTTATCTGCAAACTTACCAACCAACCTATCTACATTTGTGCTCAAGTCATTCATCAGTTTTGCGGTTCTGATTGTGGAAATCCAAAGAGCAATAGCCAACATAACAGCCCTTGGGACTAAAACTACCACATAAAAACTGTCTCGTCTCATCTCCCCCTTCTGCATTTAAAATAAGAAGGCTGTGTTAAATGGATATCTGAAGCTAAAAAAAAAAAAACTGCTTCGTCGGCATTATTTAAAAGATACTATATTATTTAAAAGATACTATATTCCCCTTACAAATTGTTGTGGATGGTTAGAAATCCATAAAAAAAAACAGGAATGCTTGAGTTTCTTGGTCCAATGCAAACGTATGTAATGGATTCATGCTCAATCAATAGCCACAGAAAACTATTGGACTGTGCACATTGCAAATTATTTTTTTCACATACTAGTAATAAGTAGTACATACACCAATCTCCTTTAAACTGGATTAGATATGTTTCCAGATGATTGATGTTTTGTTGTTTCATCACTCACAATATGAGCATAAACCCGATGGAGCAAAAGTACCTGTCACTGCAAAATGAAGGTACTTAACAGTTATACTTAAATCTTGATTACACATGGTCATCTACCACACAATGTTAATATCCGTGCAACTCTTATTTATTCAAAGTGTCTTAATATGATAATTACATTTTGTATTTCACTTATTTATATCTTTACTATGGTCATTAATTGTAATTAATTGAAATTAATTGTAATTATCGGATAATTTTTTTTAAATGCTTGGGAAAATAAAATGTAATTATCTGGAGCACATCATAAAGTGGACATGGGCAACGATTAACACCAGAGTCTTCCATGGTTCAAGGCCGTGAACAAATAATGTCCATATTTATTTCCAATTACTATTATGTGCCCCTTTCCGCATTTAGCAGTCAATTAATCATCAAAATGAAAGATTTTTAATTGCATGAACTATATTTTATTTATTTTATTTCAGATACAGCGCGGAAACAGGCCTTTTCGGCCCACCAAGTCCGCATCGCCCAGCGATCCCCGCACATTAACACTATCCTACACACACTGGGGATAGGTAGGGACAATTTTTTACATTTTACCCAGTCAATTAACCTACATACCTGTACGTCTTTGGAGTCCATAGATAGTCTTATTATTTGATGATTAGTTCCTTCAGATATAAATCTCACTCACTAAATACCATCATATATAAAAAACTTCATAAATTTAACACACTATAACAAAAGCTAAAAACAAATTAATTAACTCAGTAGGTTATTTATCTTCACATTTACACAGCAGAGAAAAAAAAGATTATTTGTATATTTTTAGAATGAGCAATATGAATGTTTACATCTTTCCTTAGTTTCACAGAAGTGATAAACATGTCTAAAAAGGCCCAAATATTTTTTGTGTTGGCACAGATGATTGGTGTTTTGAATTGACATAGGGGAGGGGAATGGCCTCTGATATATCTTTAACAGCAATTCACAGCAAACTCAACGTTATGCTTCTGTTTATCTTTTGGAATTTGGGTTTCTGTTGCTGCTCTGTTGTGTTTGTATCTATACTGGACAAAAATCCTGCACTTTCCCAGATGTCATCTCCATATACATTCAAATCTTGTGTGCAAATTTAGTTTAGTTTACTTCAGAGATACAACGCGGAAACGGGCCCTTCGGCTCACCGATTCTGCATGGACCAACGATCCCCGCACATTAACATTATCCTACTAGGGACAATTTAAATTTCTACCTAGCCAATTAACCTACAAACTTGTACGTCTTTGGAGTGTGGGAGGAAACCGAAGAGATAAGAGGAAACCTACGTAGTCACAGGGTGAACATACAAACGCTGTACAGATAGTTGGAATCGAAACAAAGAGGAAGGTGATTGGACTTTATTACCTTCCATCACAGTGAGGAATGTAGAATCCGCTGTGGTGGATGTTTATGTTAAATTTTATTTTATGTGGCTGTGTGTCTTGTTGCATTTTACTTAGTATGGCTGTATGGTAACTCAAATTTCACTGTACCTTAATTGGTACATGTGGCAATAAATTGAATCTTGAACCTTGAAACTGGGTCTCTAGCACTGTAAGTGCCGTAAAGGCAGCAACGTTACCGCTGTGCCACCGTGGCCGCACCGTGTGAGATTCCCTGGGTTGAATATCTTTGATTCATTTCTCAGCAATTAAATGACAAACAAATTTTGTGCCGTTGGGTCATACAGCACAGAAACAGGCTCTTTGGCCCAGCTTGTCCATGCTGACCATCATGCCCCACCTAAGCTTCTCACACTTTGCATTGTCTAATGAGGCCCAAATATTATTGTGTTGACACAGATGATTCAACTGACAACAAAAGGTTATAGATTCCCAGACTCATCCAATGAACTGATCACTGCCATATGTCAAAAGACTTGAAGTCTGTGGATATTCATTGTTCCACTATCGCATTTTATATTGTTGACCTTCTATCCGCGCCATCAATTTGCAAGGTGTAAGTGTAAGCACTTGTTCCTTCTAACCACGACAAGGCAGAGAAATTAGAGACACACGAAAGGGCTGAAGAGTTGTGAAACACACAGACAGATGTACTCAACCAACTAACTCCACTGTGAACATAGTAATACATGGATGTCTTACACAGGCATCACACTATTAATTGTCAATAAATCACAGAAGGAAAGAATTGGAGTAGTTGCACTTGAAGGAGACATAAAAAAAGATTTTTATCAGAGTGAGGCCAAACACAAATTGGATCAACAACATCTCATATTTTGCTTGGGAGCTGACAACCCAGTGGTATGAATATTGAGTATAAGAAAATAACTGCAGATGCTGGTACAAATCGATTTATTCACAAAATGTTGGAGTAACTCAGCAGGTCAGGCAGCATTTTGGGTATGAATATTGACATCTCTAACTTCAATTAACCCTTTCATCTCCTCTCTTCATCCCTCTCCCACCCTAGTCATGGTATTAGTGCCACTGTCGTCCTGGTGAGTTTCATTGTCTGTATAACTCGTTCTCACCTCGCCCACAGCTAACAATGGATTGTTTCCATTATCATCTTTTTTGCATATTTTTCATTCATCTGTTCTCTGTCTCTCTTTATCACCGTCTATATCTCTCATTTCCTCCCCCTGACTCTCAGTCTGAAGAAGGGTCTCGACCCGAAATGTCACCTATTCCTTTTCTCCAGAGATGCTGTCTGACCCGCTGAGTTACTCCAGCTTTTTGTGTCTGTCTTCGGTTGAAACCAGCATCCGCAGTTCCTTCCTACACAATATAGATAAGGGTTTGTGTTAATCTGTAAATTGGGTGGGCTTGTGGTTCTGGTTTTGAAAATACCAAGAAGCAACTGCCAACATGACAAACTTGGGGCTAAAAATGATCACAGAAAAACTCATCTATCTCCTTCTGCATTTGGGAAGGGAATTACCACTATAGGTTCATTTCCATGCTTATCAATGAATCATCGGTAAGAAAGGTTTTTAATTGCACTAACAATATATAGTTCCATTATTTGCTGCTTAGTTCTTTCAGATATAATTCACATTAACCATCAGGTACAAAACACTTAAAAAATATTAATAGCTTTAACTCACCATAACAAAAGCTAAAAACAAATTAATTATCTCAATAGGTTATAAACTATTTATCTTCATGTTTACATAACAGAAGAAATATTCAAAAACCACTCATACATTTTTATAATGAGCCATGTGAATGTTTACATCTTTCCCTAATCTCCCAGTAGTGCTAAATATTGTAATAGAAAAGTCATATTTTAGAAACATTGATAAGAGGCAGTTACCATAGAGATCTTTGCATTGCAGATTCTGACAGATTTCCAAGCAGTTGCTTCACTTACACTAAACATTATGGATAGTGAATTCAAAGGCCACTGTATTGTAATGTCAGGTCAGCAGCAAGTCAACCATGTTGCTTTTCAGCCAGATGCTTGAACAGGGGTTCAATGTTATGTGGCTTGTGCTGGTTAAAGCTGGCCTGCACTGCGGAAAAACAGCAGATAGACACAAAATGTTAGAGTAACTCTGTGGGTCAGACAGCAACTCTGGAGAAAAGGAATAGGTGACGTTTCGGGTCGAGACCCTTTCTTCAGACAATGAAGACTGTAAAGCAGCTATGTTTTTAGGCAAAGGTGAGGGAGTGCAATGCAGTGGGGAAAAAATACCTGCCGGGATTGCACATTGTGACTCAAATACTAATTCCCTACAAACATTGACTTTCTTCAGAAGTCATAACAAGCTGCAGAAACTTGTTTCCTTCAGTGCATCCCACTCACTAAACACTAGGACCTCCAATATTCCTGTGAGAATATTTGTATCCTATCCTCCATTGTGGAATCTGAAGAAGGGTCTCGACCCGAAACATCACCTATTCCTTTTCTCCTGAAATGCTGCCTGACCTGCTGAGTTACTCCAGCTTTTTGTGTCTATCCTCCATTGTGAAGACAGACCAAAGTATTTGCTTAATTGATCTGCCATATCTTTGTTCCCATTCTACAGTTCCCTGTAGTGGTTGACTTTAAGGGACCTTTATTCATGTTCACTAATTTTTTCAACTTACACATCTATGGAGGTTTTTACAAATTATTTTCATATTCCCTGTAAGCCTACTCTTACACTGTATTTTGCCATTCGCCTCATGCCTCCACCCCCAACCCAACCTTTAGTCATCTTTTGGTTATTGTTTGCTAAATTCTAAATTGTTCCAGGTCCTCAGATTTGCTGATTTTTTGGGGGCAACAATTTGTTGGTCTCCATGGAGATAATAAAATCCCAATTTCACTTGTTAGCAAAACGGAACAATCCTTCTAGTTTTAGACATAAGGAACTGCAGATGCTGGTTTACAAACAAAAAAACATAAAGTGCTGGAGCACCTCAGATGGGTGGACACAGGCCAGAGATGGGAAAAAGACAAAAAGGCTGTTGAGGTGCAAGGTATGAAGCTAGAGGAAAGGATAAAAGTGGAAGGGGACAGGGGAGTGGGTAAGGGGAGGTGGGACGATCGGAGAAATTAGTGGACATCCTGTTGGGGTGTAGGGAAGAGAAGGGAGGGAAGAGAAGGGGGGAAAGAGAGCAGGGGGGCAGGGGAGGGGTTGTCCAAGATGCCCTCTTTTCTTAGTGATGAGGCTTTCCAGTCTAGGACAACCAAGATGTTCTCTTTCTTTAATAAACGTGTTTTATCCCTTAGTGTTGTAGATGGGCCCCTTACCCATATATCCTGTGTTCCTTAGTTCTGCTCTCACTCCGCCTCCATTCAGATGGAAAAAGGATAGAGTTCCCCTTGCCCTTACCGATCACCCCATCAACCTCTGTATCCAACACATCATTTCCACCACTTTCAACGTGATCCCACCACCAGCCACATCTTCCCATTCCCACCCCTTTCTGTTTTCCGCAATACCACCCCTTCCCCAAGTACTTTCCCCTACAACCAACGGCAAGAGATATAATATCTGTCCCCACACTCCTCCCGCACATCCATTCAGAGACCCCAGCAGCCCTTCCAGGTGAGACAGATGATCTCGTGCACCTCCTCTCACCTCGTCTACTGTAATCGGTGTTCCTGATGTGGCCTCCTTTGCATTGGTGAGATCAAGCAAAGACTAGGCGACAGCTTTGCAGAGCACTTGTGCTTGGTCTGCCAAGGCCTGCTGGATCTTCTGGTTGGTAACCGTTGTAACTTCTCCCACACCAATCTTTTTGATCCACTGCCACACATAAACTGGAGCAAAAGCAACTCATACTCCACGTAGGTAGCTTACTACCCATTGGTACGTGCATTGAATTCTCCAATTTTAGGAAATTAACCAACAACAAACCACCCCCACCCCCACCCCCTGAGCCCCATCTGAATGCACATCCATTTTCCCAATATTCCTACTTTTGCCTTCTACTTTCACCTATACCTCTTCCTATGGCTTCACATTTCACTCATCTTCTCTCCTTATCTCATTGTATTTTGTCTTCTTCACTTCTCTGGCTTTTATCGATCCATCTGCTAATCAAGATATCCCCCCCCCCCCCCCCCCCTCCCCCCTGTACGGCTTTGGAGTGTGGGAGGAAACCGAAGATCTCGGAGATCCCGGTCACGGGGAGAACGTACAAACTCCGGACCGCCAAGTACCCGTAATCAGGATTGAACCCGGGTCCCTGGTGCTGTAAAGCAGTAGCTCCACCGCAATGCCACCGTTCCGCCCACAGTGAGGACTTAAGCAGGAAATTAAGTTGCAAGACTAAGTGCCGTTGTAAATCATTCTATGGGTATATCAGGAACAAAGGAGGCGATTGCTGGTACTTTGCATCTTTACTAGCCATGGGGCAGCTACCAGAAGACCAGAGGATGTTTAATGTTGTATCACTGCCAAAGGAGGGCAGCAGGGATTGATTTTGTTTAGTTTATTGGGAGAAGTTTTTTTGTTGCATGCATTGCAATCAGCGGAAAGACTATACAATCAAGACTATACAATGATTACAATCAAGCCATCCACAGAGTACCGATACAGGATAAAGGGAATAACTTTTAGTGGAAGATAAAGTCCAGTAAAGCCTGATTAAAAGTATTTCAAGGGTTTCCAATGAGGCACTTGGTAGATCAGGACCGCTTTCTAGTTGGTAATAGGATGGTTCAGTTATAGTAGCCGGGAAGAAACTGTCCCTGAATCTGCAGGTATGCGTTTTCACACTTCTGTATCTCTTGCCTGACGGGAAAGGGGAAGAGGTATAGAAGTGTGATAATGCGTACCTCCAGAATCAGGGACAGTTTCTTCCCAGCTGTTCTTCCCAGCTGATTAGTCAGCTAAAAGAGGGCTAGTGCATCTTATGTTAGTAGTAGGAAAATCACTGGAGAAAATTCTAAGGAACGGAATTTATGTGCATTTGGAAAGGGCATTTGACAAGGTTGTGGAAATAGGTTGGCCCAGAAGGTTAAAACTCATGGGATACCAGGTAAGCCAACTAATTGCATTCAAAAAATGCTGGAGTAACTCAGCAAGTCAGTCTGAAGAAGGGTCTCGAACCGAAACATCACCCATTCCTTCTCTCCCGAGATGCTGCCTGACCTGCTGAGTTACTCCAACATTTTGTGAATAAATACCTTCGATTTGTACCAGCATCTGCAGTTATCTTCTTATACTAATTGCATTCAAAATTAGCTTGGTGTTAGGAAGCAGCGGGCAATGGTGGAAATACGTTTTACCTATTGCTAGTCCGTTGCGAGTAGTGTACCACGGAGATCGAAGATAGAACCTTATATTTAGTGATATACTAGACCGAGGACCTGTTGGGCCCAAACCTCTCCTGCATTGGTGCAGCACCATCTCCTCCCACCCCCCCCCCCCCCCCCCCCCTCCCTCCTAGGAGATAGATTTAAACTTTAAAATGTGAATAACTTAAAAAATATAACACCGATTTCAATGAAACTTCTTCCATTAGCACCAAAGGGACGACGGTGAGTAAGGTGGGCCTAAAATTGTCGCGCTATCATGTACCGTTTTGGCTGTAGTTCAGGAACAAACAAACAAACAAACAAGAGTTTTAGTATATAGATAATATATGCTTATTGACGAATTGGATGAGTATGTATGAAGTATCAATACTATGTCTGCATCTGACATGAAAATTGGTGGTGTTTTGATAGTGAGCAAGGTTGTCCCAGGCTACAGCAGGATATTGATCAATTGGAAAATTGGTCAGGGCAATGGTAAATGGAAATTAATCCTAATCCTGACAAGTGAAGGTGCTGTATTTTTGGAAGTCAAAAAAGTGTAAGTTATGTATAGTAAATGATATGGCACTGGGCAATGTTTAATGATCTTAGAGACTTAAGGGTCTAAGCCTGTAGGTCACAAAGAGTGGTGACACATGTTGATTGGATGGTAAAGAAGGCATATGGCATGCTTGCCGTTATAGTTCAGAGATGGATTGCAAGCATTCCGGCAGTAGAGTTGCTGCCTCACAGCGCCAGAGACCCTGGTTCAATCCTGACTACGGGTGCTGTGTGTACGGAGTTTGTACGTTCCCCCCTTGACTTGTGTGGGTTTTCTCCGGGATCTCCGGTTTCCTCCCACACTCCAAAGATGTACAGCATTGTAGGTTAATTGGCTTGATATATAATTGTAAATTGTCCGTAGAGTGTGTGTAGAATAGCGTTAGTGTGCAGGGATCGCTGGTTGGCGCGGACTCGGTGGGCCGAAGGGCCTGTCTCCGCGCTGTGTCTCTAAAAGTTAAAACAACTAAAAAGTTGGGATGTTATGTTGCAACTTTGTAAAGCTTTGGTTAGGCCACACGGAGTATTGGGAGCAGTTCCAGTCTACACACTGTGTGAAGGATTTGATTACACTACAGAGAGTGGTGGATAGTGTCAAAGTGAGTCACGTAGATGCACTGCATAAAATAACGAGTCCTTCAGCTCACCACATCTACGCCAACCTTTGTGCCCATCCACACTAAGTAAAGACCAAGGGAACTCCATCCTTGTTCCACCTGGGGTGGAAGGGGAGCGAGAGCAGAACTACAGGACACCGAGGAGACATGGATGTGTGATCCATCCACGTAGAAAGAGGATGTCCTAGAACGGTAAGCCTCATCTTGGGATCTGATATGGTGCAGGTGGAGAAAGTGAGATTAGGGATGGTGTCTTTGCAAGGGCCAGGCTGCGAGGAAGTGTAGCCCAGATAATTACGGGAGTCAGTGGGTTCATAGTAGACATCTGTCGATAGTCATTGATGGAGAAAGACAGATTGACAAAGATGAGGGAGGTGCCTGAGATAGTCCAAGGGTGGAAGTTAGTGGAAAAGTTGGTAAAGTCAACGGGTTTTGCACCGGCACAGGAGGCTGCCCCATGCAGCCATCGTTGCAGTGGAGAAAGAGACGGGAGATAGTGCCAGTGTACATTTGGAACAAGGACTGTTCCGGGCATTGCTGGAGCCCAAGCGAGTTCCCATGGCAACACCTCTAACTTGGAGAAAGTGAGAGGAGTCATAAAAGAAGTTGTCGAGGGTGAGGACAAGTTTGGCCAGGTGTAAGAGAATGTTGGTACAGGGGAACTGGTTAGACCTCTGTTGAAGGAAGAACCAGAGGGCCTTGAGACCATCCTGGTTGGGAATGGAGGTGTAAAGGGACTGGACGTCCATGGTAAAGATGAGATACTGGGGGCCTCGGAATTGAAAGTTATTTAAGTGTTAGATGTGTGTGAGATGTCTTAGATGGAGGTCGGAAAGGACTGAACGAGGGGGTGGGGGGGGGGTTGACGAAATGGAATAGAGGTATTTGGAGATGAGTTCTGTGGGGCAGGAGCAGACAGGAACATTGGGTCTGACAGGACAGTTCAGTTTGTGGAGTTTGGGAGGGACATGGACATGGGTTGGACGGGGCTGGGGAACCGTATGTTTGGAGGCTGTGGAGGGGAGGGGATGAGATCAGTAACAGTCTGGGTGACGGGGGCCTGGTGTTCGTCTGTGGGGTTGGTATGAGGAGGTGCCCAAGGAGAAATTTGGGCCCGGAAGGGCTGGTTTATGCGGTGGAATTCTTGCACAGATCCGGGCGTGACCTCATCAACGTGGCCAAAAAGAGAACCAACATTATCCCCATCATCGAAGACGCCAGACACCCCCACAATCACCGCATGATACTGGGTGAGGCCGCGGGAGATGGGGACGAGGGGGATGGGGGGAGGACCCCCGTTTTAAAAATACATTTTCCGCGTGATTCCCGCGTTTCTTTCACTTCGCCAAAACCTCCGTTCACCGGCGGAGAAATGGGATCGGGAAAAAAGAAAATGAAAATAAACGATGTAGATTATTAAGGGGTTGGACACGTTAGAGGCAGGAAACATGTTCCCAATGTTGGGGGAGTCCAGAACCAGGGGCCACAGTGTAAGAATAAGGGGTAGGCCATTGAGAACGGAGATGAGGGAAAAACCTTTTCAGTCAGAGAGTTGTGAATCTGTGGAATTCTCTGTCTCAGAAGGCAGTGGAGGCCAAGTCTCTGAATGCATTCAAGAGAGAGCTAGATGGAGCTCTTAAGGATAGCGGAGTCAGGGGGTATGGGGAGAAGGCAGGAACGGGGTACTGATTGAGAATGATCAGCCATGATCACATTGAATGGTGGTGCTGGCTCGAAGGGCCGAATGGCCTACTCCTGCACCTATTGTCTATTGTCTAAATTTCTTGATTCCACAAATATGATCAGAACAGTGGTCTCAGTTGTGTGCATCTCGTGTTGGGGAGCGCATTGTGCTGTTGGACCTCTGGACAAAACATTTTCACTCCATCATAATTAGTTGACGACCTTGTGTTGGATTGCCACACAACAACTGAAATAGAAAATGCTTCCACAGTGGTGGACGAGCCACTGCTTTTATTCATTGTTGGAACGTATCCCCAAATTTTCTAATTACAGTAAAATATCTGCTGTCCAAATTATTGAAAGTTACAGTGTGGAAACGGGCCCTTCAACCCATGCCAACCATCGATCCCCGTTCACACCCGTTCTATGGTGTCCCACTTTTATATCAACTCCCCACACACTAGGAGTAATTTACAGAGCTCAATTAAACTACAGACCCCCACGTCTTTGGGATGTGCGAGGAAACCCGAGCACCTAGAGGAAACCCACGTGAAAACTCCACACTGTCAGCACCAAGGTGTGGATCGCACCCAGCCTCTGGTACTATGAAGCAACAGCTCTACCCGCTGTGCCATTGTGCCAACCACAAGAGTAAACGTGACATTTTATATTTAATGAAAATTAGTTAATAATCAGATGCCTGCTCGACTAAAGATCGTCTGCTTGCGAATTAATTCTTTAACATTTAACTATTTAAAATTCAGATAACTTTTATAAGTGACTTGGGAAAAAAGGAACCAAGTCCTGCAATAACCCAGTGGGTCAGGCAGCATCTCTGGAGAACATGGAAAGTGACATTTCAGGTGGAGACCCTTCTTCAGACTGATTGTGAGGAGGGGTGGTGGGGTGTACAAAATCTGGACGAGAGCAGGGGCAGGACAAAGCCTGGTAGATACAGATGAGAGGGGTGTTTGATAAGCAGATGATTGGACAAAGGCCAGAGGTATGAGACAAAAGGATTGGAGTTGCAAATTGTGAAGCTAGAGGAAGGAATGGAAGGGAAGGGGAGAGGAGAAATAGGTGCAAGTCCAGGTGGGGCACAAGGGAGAGGGGGAGGGGAGGGAGAGCGAGGCGGGGATAGGGGAATGAGGTGGGGGAGGGAGAGCAAGGTGGAGATAGGGGAATGAAGGGGGGGGAGAGCGAGGCGGGGATAGGGGACTGAGAGGGGGGGAGGGAGTGCGAGGCGGGGATAGGGGAATGAGAGGGGGGGGAGGGAGAGCGAGGCGGGGATAGGGGAATAAGAGGGAGGGGAGGGAGAGCGAGGCGGGGATAGGGGAATGAGAGGGAGGGGGTGGGGGTTTATGTCGCCTAAAATTGGAGGATTCAATGTTCACACTTTTGGCTTTATACCATTCCCACTTCCAGCTTTCCACCACTCAGTCTGAAGAATTTCCCGATCCAAAACGTCACTTATCCATGTTCTCCAGAGATGCTGCCTGACCTGAGAAGTTACTCCAGCACCTTGTTTGTGTCTTCTTTTGAAAAAAATGAAATATGATCTTATGTTCTTATGATCTTATGTAAGATTGTGTTAAAATTGTAAACTTTCCATCTTGAACCTGCATCTACAGTTCCTTGCTTCTATAAGTGATAAGGATTTTGGTACGGGAAGGGGGAGGAGGGGATTTAATTTGTGAAATTGTTTCATTTTGTTGTAATCATATCAAAGTGTATCGTTACTAATGTAGTTTTCAGCACTTTTTAACTTACAAAAAATTCAGACAATTTTAATTTCCTGGAGACCACAGGTGAATAATACTCCCTTTATGTAAGGTCCTGTCATTTTCAAGATCAATAATTATAATATATATATATATATATTCATGCATTAAACAGGGAATGTTGCACAGAAGTTTGTAGACTTAATTATGGTAGTTTAATAAATTGAATGCTAGGTAAATAGAGAAGGAAAGTTATGCTTTTAATGTTTTTAATATCATGGAGGTTTAAGTATCTCAGAAATGCAGTGTAGGAAGGAATTGCAGATGCTGGTTTTAACCGAAGATAGACACAAAAAGCTGGAGTAAAAGCTGGAGGTCAGACAGCATCTCTGGAGAGAAGGAATGGGTGACGTTTCGGGTCGTGATCCTTCTTCAGAATTGCAGTAATATCATCCCTCAGGCAACCAGTTTGTACACGTCAAGATCCAGCTGTGACTGAGAAGGTCAGTGAGATATAGTGCTCGTTTGCTGTGTTCTCTTGCAGCTCTCTAATACCGATCGATCTCGCGGCCAGGCTGGTACAACTGCTGCCCCTTGATGTGAGCCATCAGCAGTAATCAGACCTGGGGAGGGGGAGGAACCAAGGGGGACCAGGCGTAGTGGGGACTGCAGTGAGGGAGGGGGAAGAACAATGGAAGATCCGGTGTGGGGGGGATCGCCGTGAGGGGACAACAAAAGAGGGCCTGGCGCGGGACACTTTGTAACTTTGTCAGCACCCTTTAAGTGATGACTTGGGTATGCAAGCGAAGAATTTCACTGGAATTTGTCACATGTGACAATAAAATATTCATTCATTCATTCCAACTGTGGAGCTGGAGGCTCTGGTCCGAGATTGCCCTTGCCGGCTTTACAACAACTTGTCACCATCGAGGGCCTGAAAAATATTTTAAATACCTATGGTAATCAAAAATAACTTGTCAATTAAAAATAATTTAAGAAATTAAAATTCTGAAAAGAAGCTGAAATAAATAAATCTCACTTAAAATATCTTAAAGTGAATGATACAGATAAAGACAAAGAAATGTAATGAAAAATAACTAACGTAACCCATATTTGGATCCATATCAGGACAAATCTTTTTTTGTTTGTTTTTATGTCTTGTTTGCTTTGTAAAGCATCTCTGAGTATCTTGAAAAGCGCTATATAAAATAAATGTATCATATCATATCATATCATATCATATATATACAGCCGGAAACAGGCCTTTTCAGCCCTCCAAGTCCGTGCCGCCCAGTGATCTCCGCATATTAACACTATCCTACACCCACTAGGGACAATTTTTACATTTACCCAACCAATTAACCCACATACCTGTACGTCTTTGGAGTGTGGGAGGAAACCGAAGATCTCGGAGAAAACCCACGCAGGTCACGGGGAGAACGTACAAACTCCTTACAGTGCAGCACCCGTAGTCAGGATTGAACCTGAGTCTCCGGCGCTGCATTCGCTGTAAAGCAGCAACTCTACCGCTGCGCTATTATATTTGCATTTCTACTCGAGGTTGGCAATTCCACTGATACCATCGGTACAGATGGTGGTAGCCACACCAGTCACCAAATGGAAGGTGCATCCAGCACCTCATGACTAAAGTTCAGTGCAGGGCAGAGCGAATTACGCACAGAGTGAGAGGTTAGACGCACCATAATCTGACCTCCAGCTCATCTCTAACATCAGAGCTTCAGCATGCAGGTGCAGGAGTCAGTGATGAACTGACTTTTGAGGAAGATGCCTTTGTTGCATCTCTGTCAAACCTCTAGTCCAAGCATGTATGCTTCAGTTGGTTTACGAGGTTATTGGGAATGATCCCAGGAATGAGTGGGTTAACATATGATGAGCGTTTGACGGCACTGGGCCTCTTCTTGCTGGAGTTTAGAAGGATGAGGGGGGACCTCATTGAAACGTACAGAATAGTGAAAGGCCTGGATAGAGTGGATATGAAGATGTTTTCATTAGTGGGAAAATCTAGGACCAGAGGTCATAGACTCAGAATTAAAGGATGTTCCTTTAGGAAAGAGATACAGAGGGAATTTCTTCAGTCAGAGGGTGAATATGTGGAAATCATTGCCAACTAAGGCTGTGGAGGTCGTCAATGGATATTTTTAAAGCAGAGATAGATAGATTCTTGATTGGTATGGGTGTCAGGGGTTATGGGGAGAAGGCAAGAAAAGAGGGAAAGGTAGATCAGCCATGATTGAATGGCAGAGTAGAGTTAGTGGGCCGATTGCCCTAATTCTGCTCCTTTTGCTTATGAACATGAAGTTCGATAAAATTTGTCCAGGGCCACAGGAGAAGCCTACTGCTCTTTAAATATATCAATGGTTTCCTTACTACCATTGAAACTTGAAACCAGAGAGAAACTTAACGATATCCAGGACAAAGCAGCCAGGTTAATTGACATCCTGAGTGCTAATTTATACAATAACTTTCACCATTAACCAAGGTCACATCTGCAGTATGCCATCTACACAATGCATGGCTCAAGTTGCCCTGGGCCTCTGACAGCAGGAAAAGGTATCAAACGGTGATCTTGTTCGCTTCAGCCACATCTGGTCCCGTGAATTAATACAAGATAGTACCTGCAATAATATTATGCTACGCAGAGGCGAACGAAAGTTTCAACGCATGACCTTCTGACTTAGTAGTTCTGAGCCAAATGCAAAATATTTAAGTTTGATGTTTTTTAAAAATATTATGAGATATCATGTGGCATTTTAATTTTTTGAACATCTTTTTTTATCCTGACTTGCCAAGTTGGAAGAATCAACAGGCTCCATGGAGCTGAAAGGAAGTGTTGCTCTACTCCCTGAGGAGTCCAACCACTGCCTATTTAAGATCACAGAACAGTACAGCATAGGAGCAGGCCCTTCCACCTACAATGTCCATGCTAAACATGATGCCGTTAAACTAATATCACCTGCAGATATCTCCAATCCTTGCATATTTGTGTGTATTTAAAAAGCTTCATGAATGCCACTATCATATCTGCTTCAATAACCATCCCTGGCAGTATGTTCCAAACACCCACTACTATCTCTGTAAAACAAAGCTGCCCCCGCACATCTATATACTAAAACTCTCGTTTGTTTGTTTGTTTGTTCCTGAACTACAGCCAGCACGATAGTGCGACAATTTTAGGCTCACCTTACTCACCGTCGTCCCTTTGGTTCTAATGGAAGAGGTTTCATTGAAATCGGTGTTATATTTTTTAAGTTATTCACATTTTAAAGTTTAAATCTATCTCCTAGGGAGGGAGGGAGAAAGGGATGGGGGTTGAGAGGGGAGAGAGGAAGGTAGGGGGGGGGGGGGTGGAGGGAGAGGGGGAGGGAGGGAGGATAAGAGAGGTTGAGGGGGATGTTTGGGGAGGGAGGGGAAGGGGAGGGGGAGGGGGTACAGGGAGGGAAGGGGGGAGGGGGAAGGAAGGTGGGGGGAAGGGGGAGGGGAGAGGGGGAGGGAGTAGGGAGGGAGGGGGGAGAGTAGGGAGGGAGGGGGGAGAGGAGTGGGGGAGGAGAGGGTGCTGCACCAATGCAGAAGAGGTTTGGGCCCAACAGGTCCACTTGGTCTAGTCCCCTTTAAATGTCACCCCTCTCATCTTAAAGCAATGTCTTCTTGTCCTTGGCATGCCCACCCTAGGAAAATGATTCTGGCTGTCTACCCTATCTATGCCACTCATTCTGTCTTGCCAATAACTGCTTGAAATCAATCGTCCTGAAATTTGATGGCTGGCAGAATTAGGAATGGCCCAGGAACAAACATCTTGTGAGCACAGTACTACCCAAACTCCGCTCCCTTGGGTAGCATTCTGGAATTACTTCTCAGCTTTTAAAATGATACTCAGCAAGATGATGAGTTCTTCATGTAATCAAGTGTCATCTCAGTTTGAAACTATTGTTAAGTGCAACATTGTATGGGGCGCTTTAAGACATGATAGCACCGTGGCAATTAAATTTAAAAAATAAAATATATTCCATAATCACCACCTTTCGCTGTGAGGCAACAGAAACAGTTATAAATAATACAAAACCTATGGATTGCAAGACAGGTTGAGTTTTATAAAATGCATGGGGACATGGTTGATGTTTAAAGTTGAATGTGGATTTAATGGATAAACATTTGTGAAATTAAATCTTAAGTCCATTGTTTCACAAATTCATTCCCAGTTTGAAACTATTCTTAACTCTGCCAGCTCATGAACCTTCAGGACAATCGATCTCAAGCGGTTAGTGGCAAGACAGAATGTGAAGCATTGGCTGATTTGCTGAAGTGTGTCTAAGCTGATATGTAGGGAATACTCAAAATGTTACAGCTTGATTCATTAATATAGAATTACATTGGAAAAAAAGTAGGCTGTCTGCACTGTTGTGTTGTAATTGCAGTGGAATAACTGATGAATAATGCAGACCCGAGTTTGTTTAGACACAAAACAAATGTCATTTCCACCAAAATTATATGCTCACTGCAACTGGTGAAAGTGGCAGAGTAACTCTGCTATGGATAGCCTGATTGAAAAATGAACAGTTAAGTCACTGGAACACAACTAAGGCGCGCGCACACACGCACAATGGAAAGTCTAGGTAATTGGCCCATAGAAAATGAGGCCAATTGTCACAACCCATATCATTTATACCTTTAAGTGGGGGCAGTAATGAGTGTAAAAGCTGCAGGAAATAAAGCACCAATTTACCACGAGGGACCCACCCTTTCTGATTTTTTGTTGTTGGATTCTTGGTTTAGGCAGCCAATGACCCCGTCCTGAAAAAGTAAAGTTAATATTGCATTGTGGGTTAGATGAAGCTGTTAAGATCATAGTGCAATTCTTGTGTTGCTTAGCCTTGCCGTTGTTATTTCCTTAACAAGGCCACACATTATAGGACAACAGGTCAGAAGCCAAGCATGTCCACTGCCTTGGAAATAACCTATTAACTTCAAGAATGGCGAGCTGCAACCAAGTCTTGTCGATGCTCATTTTTCATGGTGTTTTGGCAATTTAGAACATTAACGTGACTATGTCTTGCTACCCCAGATAGTCTCTTCAAATGTTGACAATGCTGAAACAGAATTTGTCCTTGACTCACCTCCCTCTTGCTCTTTCTGATTTAGATGCTGTGGTACACATTGATGGAAGAGATAGCCCTCTTCCAATGGGCACATTACCTGGTAACCCAGCTTTTAATACCAGTGGATCATCTCCATGTGTCAGTGGTGTCCAACTGGGAAGATGATTTTGGCCTCAAACTAATATTAATTAGTGGTGGAAACATTTAAATTTGATTTGGAGATAAATGCTTCAGGCCATGACCTTGAGTGAAGTGATCTGGTATCTTCTCGTAACCTTGCAATTGAGTTTTTAAAATGATGTTGGAGGTTTCTCTTTATCACCATATCTGTGAATGGCACAGCAATGCAGCTATAAGGACTGCCGCCTCACAGCACCAGCGACTTGCGTTCAATCTTGATCTCCAATGTGATGCATGTAGAGTTTGCATGATTTTCCTGGGACTTCAGCGTGACCCAGTTTTCTCTCGCATCTGAAACCCATGCGCGGGGGTTGTCCAGTTTCCATAAATTAAACCAGGTTGTGTGCTAGAGTCTGGGATGAGTTGACAGGAAAGTAGGGAGAATAGGTCGCAGGGAACATTCGTGGAAGAAAAGGACTGCTTTGTGAGCTCGCAAGGCCTCAGTCGACTGGATGGCCTTCTTCTATTGTGCATGGAAATAGATGGAAATATGGAGTTGTTGCCATCCTACTGTGAACTCCGAAAGAACATGTTGGTGTTAAATTCAAAAATATTGGGCTTGCGTCTGGTGGATGAGAATATTAAAAAATTTCAAACTTGATCCAAATTAACCCATTTTAACACAGGTGGGCAAACTATTCATTGCCATGGCTGCATTCATCATATAAACACGATAAACAAAAGGCATACCTCATATTTCAGATTCCACCCTGATCATTCAACATTCGCACACTTTAGAAAACCCATTAGCTAAAGATGAGGTCTGAAAAAATATATTAATGAAAAATATATATTTAGACTACTATTTGTAGGTCAGGAGAGGCCTCCAAGTGCATTTATTTATTTGCCTCCTCCCCAACCATTTTTTGCCATCGCCCGTTCCCTTGCTCCAGATTAAGGGCTTTTATCCTACCCACCACTGCACCGATTCAGTGATCATTCCCCACCCCTCATTCCCACCACCTCTCCATGGATGCCCTTGCTAATGCACAGGTCTTCATTCTGCATCTAAGCCCAATCTCATGCTCAATTGGGAGCCATACCTGTCATGCTCCTGTATTTCCATGTGTAACCCCCCTTACCAACGTAGAAATCCTACTCCGAACACTATCTGCGCCAAATCTTCTTGAGCGAAATTGCTCCACAATGTTGGCGCCAGCCAGGCAGCAAGCAGGAAATGAATGCAGCCAGAACTTCTGATGTTGGCTGAGTTATGAGATTATTAGCAGTGAAATTCAAACTATCGACCCGGATTAAACCAAGTTTATGATGGAATTTAGACTTGTCTTAAAGGGTGAGGTGTATGCTTGCAGAATGTTGTGGGTAATTTAGAGACGACTTAAGTATGATTTATATTTGAATGTGTTTGTCTGAGTTTATATGGCTGAGTTTAGGTGCCTGTGATGCTGCAAGCAATATGTTCACTGCACTGGTACCACACCATGTTTGTGCATATGACAACACACTCGTCAATAATCAATAATACTTTGCTTTGTCAGGTTGTTTTTGTGTAACAAAATGTGTGCTGATCATCCCTGATTACATGAGTTGAAACATCTTTTGAGCAATAAGGAAAGGCTAAACGCAAGGCTTCCTTCTGAGCTGAGAATATCCATGATGCTTCAGACACTGGCAATGAAGGCCCTTGTAACATTTCCCAGCAGTGATCAGGTTAACAAAGCTGGTTTTGATACTCACCCCAGACGTGAAGGGAAGACACAAAAGCAAGGATGCTGACGTGAAGACATGTATGATTCATGCTGCTCTGTGAATTTATTAATTTTTTTTGTTTTGTTTCCACTTGTGCTCCTGCCACCAGATAATCTAATCATTTGACAGTTAGCAGCAAGAGCCAGTTCATGGTTTTCAAACTATAAAATAATTTACATCACATGGTTTACTGACTTTTTAAACCACAAACATTCCAGCAACACACTTGTAGGAATATGAGAATAACAATCATAAAGCATAACCTTTTTGCATAGTATTAAATGAACATAGACATTTAGTTCTTTATTTACAATTATTGTCTGGGTAAAAAATTCATAAAAACAGATGGATGAACTCATGTCATTGGCCAGACAGGGCCCATTGCCAATTGTTCAGCTGCAATTTTTTATTATTTATTATTTTCACAAAACTCATGCTGATAAATACATTATGTAGAAGCAAGCAAGTTTGTATTGCAGAATGACCTTAATAAATTGATCCTTCAACTTCGCTCATTCTAGGCTGTCCTTCACTAAACAGAAGCCAAAGAAACAACATTCTTTGGAGCTTGTGACCTGTGGTGGTGACTGGCTGAAATTTCACCTAATTAGATTATAAACAAAAGCTACATCACACATGCATGCCCACAGAAGCCCAGATTTATATGTCTTACTTTAAGTGTGTCTTATTTTATATGTGTTGCTATATATATATACACAAGATTTACTGGCAAATTCAGAAATGCCTGAACTCAGAATTACAGGCAAGTTCCTTTTTAGCAGAGCACAGATAGTTCTTCAATATTTTATCTTTCTAAATGGACCTCTGCAAGTCACAGAATCAAAGTGAAAGTTTAAAAAAAAAAGTTTCACACTGCCCATGACATAAAGATTGTTTTATGCTTACAGCCTGATTGGCATTTAGCCCCAATCCCAATAAAAAATATTTTGGGCTGTTATCATCTTGAAGCGCTTTTGGTTTCACCCTTGTGACAAGCTTTAAATGGCCGCCCCTTAAGGAAGCAGAGTAAGTAGATTTAAACCATACTGCTGGGATGGTATAATGTATTTAGTAGATGTCCGCGGAAAGACAAGCTTGATAAAACCACGCAAAGCACATCTAAATACTTTACAGAAAGTTTCATTCATATTTGCAGAGTGCTGATTATGAAGATTGTCCTTTAAAAAAAACTAAATTAAAAAATAAACAAAAGCAACCCAGATTGTTTTGCAATTTTTGACAGCCTTCAAGCTGATTTAAAAAAAATTCCAATTAGCCACCAAAGGGAAAGAAAAATTAGAAATCAACACAATATCACAAGATTTCAACACTACTTTGATTTTTTTGCCCATATAGACAAAGCCAAATATAACTTATTTTGCAATCAGCTCTAATAAACCCATCACAAGCTTGGATAGTTACAGTTATTTTGAAACATCTTATTTTAACAAGCAGGTGTCTATATATAGCAGACAGTTCAATCAAATTACATTTCAAGTTGGCCTTTGCGAGTCTGAGAAAGACCAAAATTAAATTCAAGCATTTATATGAAAGAAAAAAATCCAGAGGACTTTAGGTACTAAAGATATATTCTAGGAAATAAAGGAAGCCATGCTGCATTTTTGTCCACGATCATTTAACATTAGTGTACCACTTTAAACAATATTTCCCTGTTATATTTTGGCTTCTTTGTTTCTGCTAGCAATATCTACAATATTTAACAAAAAAGCAGCCAAATTCAGTACACAATTGTAATGAAACAACTAGAATTCAATATTACAGATGTACTTAACCAGAAGAGCTGCTTGTACTACTCAGCAGAACTTATACTCTACAAATAAACAAGAAAGTTATCTACAGGTTTTGTAAACAAATTACATTCTCTTAAGGACATAAATAAGTAAGAGCCATTAAGCAGGGCAACATGCCAAGAAACAAAGAAGATAAACTCTGCAGGTATTTCATAAATGCTTAGAAAGTCCCTCTGTTCAATTGGTGCAATTCTACTGTGCAAGTTGAGCTTTGCAAATTCAATTGTTTAAAGTTTTTTTTTCTTAAATTAATCTATACAATTAAGTCCATGCCACACAAGCACTTCAAAAGTCACAGACCAGTGGATTGGATAAATTGCCTTAGATGCACTCAGCTGTGGTCCTTCCAGTGAAAGTTTGGGAAATGTACATTCATGCAGGATCTCTATCTTGAGGAGGGTCAGCCGAACAAGAAATCACCTTTCCAGCAAATTCCCTTCTTGCTACAGAGCATAGAAGAGCACGTTCAGAACAGTTTATCAGCCAGCAGGTTTTGTTTTTGTAGATTCTGTTTTTGCACAGAAATGGTCAGCTAAAGTGATGTTTCCAGGCTATGTAGTGGGCTCCCAGGACTAGAAGAGGTAGCTGATTTACTGGTGTCAGTTGTAAGGTTTATTCCACTATCAATAGCATTGTTGTTCTTGTTAGGAGATGAGGGCGGACTGGAGTTTAGCTTAAGGGCAGCATCTTCTTCTATATCGGTGTCGTCGATAAGGGGAATGTGTGGCTGTGAGTCATCTATCCTAAACTCGGGATGGGTCATGAAGTTGTGAATTGAGGATCTCGATTCCGGTTTCTCTAATCCTTCATAGAGAGAGCTACGGAATGCCTTCACAACGCGGATCTGCAAAAGAGAAAACCAGGTCAAAGGTAAACGGAGGTCTCCAGTGGCAGCTGCAGAATGGAAAGTAGGAAAACAACAAAGGGGGCAGAATATTTAAGGCAGTGCGGTTATCTGAGATCCACAGTCACAAGATTATATAAGCACACATAAGTGTCTCAGTTTCGTGCACAGTGAGGTCGGTGAGAACTGCAATAAAACTGGGAAAAAAAGGCAACCGTGTAGAACTCATGGAAAGCATTGGTTAAATAAGCAAAGATCCAATGGGTATAACCTTGTAAAAGCCACGTCATTTAGTTACTTAAAATGTTAATGCAATGTATATCCATGCAGGTGAGATAATCTTGCAGTAGGTAGAAGGGTGAAAAGTGAGAAGTAGATTTAATTACATTTGTAGGATATAAATATATATAAATACACAGATATATATATTTATATATTCAGTATGACAACATACAAAAAACATAGACTACATGATTGCACAATTAAAGTAACCGCTCATTACAAGATGAACACTAAACAGAACGAGGAAAGCTGACTGCAGAAAACTGGGAGATAAAATGGTGTCTCGCTGATGTGGATGGAGCAGCCAGGAAGCACATTGCTGGTAATCAGGAATACAAATCATGCCACAGAACTAGAAGGCCAAGTGTAGATGGAATGGTCTGGCACAGTATGGAGACAGCCATATTCAGAAGCCTGGTTATTTGAAACATTAACAAGCATATTGCATATCCATGCACATTGGGGTAAACATTCGAGTATAGGCCCAGTGTTTTATCTCCGGTCTCCAAATAGGCAGTTTTTTGGGTTTGTGTGGTTGTTAGGAATGTAAAAGTTTCTGATTTCTCAACACAATCTTCCTTTTCTCAGTCAGTTCCAAAAAAGATAAAGAAACCTTGTACCATGTTAATTTGACCGTCTGGTAGCGACTTTGGGCCGGATGGTTGAATTGCTATTACGAGAGCCCTGGTTTTATTTTCTGCTTCAGGCACATTTCATTTAAATGTTTAGTTCAAACAGAGTCCCATTAACATGCCACAGGGTATAGGAGCTATTTAATCTGGGATGTAATAGATGGCAAGGGGAGTCAATGAAATGGATGCAAAATGTACCTTAATTACTAAAATAAATTTTACTTGTCATAAGTTTGCTCACTGTGTTTCTGTTGCTAAAGATACCATATTTTCACATTTGTACTGCTGATCATCTAACAGTTTGCAATCTGATTTAAAATGTAAGCACAACTTAAATAACTGAGAGAACACACAGAACCACATGATCAGAATGGTGCCACAATTCTCAGATACTGGTAACACATCATTCATCACAAACAATGTACTACAGATGTCACCAAACGTCCTCTTCACGCCCTCCCTGTTATCAATGCCCACATCTGCCTGTCCATCATGTTAGACACAAAATACTGGAGTAACTCAGCGGGTCAGGTAGCATCTCTGGGGAGAAGGAATGGGTGACATTTCGGGTCGAAACCCTTCTTCAGAAGAAGGATCTTGAAGAAGGGTCACGACCCGAAACGTCACCCATTCCTTCTCTCCAGAGATGCTGTCTGACCCGCTGAGTTACTCCAGCACTTTGGGTCTATCTTCGGTTTAAACCAGGTCCTCCCTACACATATCCATCATGTTAATTCTATTTGGATTTTACTTGTACACAGTCCTAACATTTTACCTCTGATCTTCCGAATAATCCCCGAGTACATTCATTCTGTAGTTTGGCACTGTATTACAAAATGTTTGCGTCTGCATCAACATAAAGAGGTAATTGGTAACACTCACTCCATGTATTTCTTTCCATAGGTTGGCCTCCATAAAATTGCAACAGCTTCCATGTTCAGCAGTTCTTTCCTACATTGTGCTCCCTTTTTCCTGTATAATTATCGTAACTATTTCTACTTCTTTGACATTTATATTTTCCGTCAGTGACTGAGAGCAGAGGACTGGCATTCGGCATGTCCTCGGGACATCCTGAAGTACTTTGCCACTTTTGAAATGCAGAAAAAAAGCAGTACCACAATAAGCTCCTAAGAATGATCAGCTAATTTGTGTTAGTAACATTTAATTAGATAGAAATAAAAGTAAATGCACTAGAGATAGCTCTTCTAGAATTTAAAAGTGAGGATGTAATGCTGAGGCTTTCTCGGGCACAGGTCAGACCTCATCTGCAGGACTGTGAGCAGCTTTGGGCCCCATGTCTGAGGAGTGCTAGCATTGGAGATGGTCCAGAGGAGGTTCACAAAAATGATTCTGGGATGACTGGGTTCTGTGTGATGAGCGACTGATGGCTCAGGGCCTGTACTCACTGGAGTTTAGAAGAATGAAGGAGAATCTCATTGAAACTTACTGGATAATGAAAGGCTTAGATAGAGTGGATGTGGAATGGATGTTTCCACGAGTGGGACAGTCTAGGACCAGCCATAGGCTCAGAATAAAAGGATGTCCCATTAGAATGGAGTTAAGGTAGAATTTCTTTAGCCAGAGAGTGGTGGATCTGTGGAATTCATTGCTACTGATGATTGTGGAGGACGTCATTGGGCATTTTTTAAAGCGGAGATTGATAAGCTTTTGATGAGGAAGGGTGTCAAAAGTTACATGGAGAAGGCGGGAGAATGGGGTTGAGAGAGAAAGATAGACCAGCCATGATTGAATGGTGGAATAGACTCGAAAGGCCGAATGGCCTAATTCTGCACCGATGACTTATTAACTTCTTTGCAAAAGTGTCATGGGATTTTCTATCACTACCCTTGTTAGGTGACAAGTCGGAAAGACCACCAGTGGAGTACCACACTTACTACACTGAATGCTAGTGAGACATTTGTGCTTCAGTCTCCGGATTGAGACTTGCGCTCAGAGGTTAAAGTGCTAACAACAGAACCACAGTTGATGGTGAATGCTACTTCCTGCCTTCAGCACTCACTTTTGTGATTAACATAATGTCAGTCGTTATCCAATCAGCCAGGACGCTAACATAGTTGGCATATTTCAGTTCCTGGTCCAACACTTTCAGGTTCGCATTTGTGGGCTCCCAATTTGCCCACAATAACATTGGATAAGATGGGTTACAACAATCTCCAACTTGAAACTATGTTTCCTTCCATCCTCACACAAGCCTTTATTATCTCATCCTTCAACCATTTTGGAATTGATTCTGTCTTCGAGTAACTCTTACTATTGCTTCACACTGAGTCACTTGTTTCTGAATTACAAACACACTCATCAACCTCTTCCATTCCATGGTCTTTCAATGAGCAGCTTCCATGTACATTTCTTGCCATTGTGACTTTCCTACAGCTTTCCATCCAGCTATCTAAGCATTCCATGCAGAGACATTGCAGCCATATTAAGATATTAAGCCAAATATAGGATTGCTGATTCTATTTTGGCCTTTATTTTGGCACCTTTATTATTGACCTTCCATTCTGGAAGTCATGTTCCTGCACTGCACTGCATGGTGACGTGATGCTCCTTCATTAATGTACACCTTCCAGTTTGAAAAAAGTGTGCTTAATACATAAGACCGGGAAAGCAAATGGGATACAAATCATCTCATGAATTGAGGGTTGTTGATATTTTCAATCCAAAAACATATTGATTTTCCATTTTGCATTGCATTTATAGATCTCGCGCTGTTGCTGCCAGATTTTGAATGTCAGCTATGAAGCTAAATTTTTATTCGTCACTTATGAATGGACTGACTAGAATTTGTTCAAAACACCATAGATTTTTGACGCTCGCGTGACTTTAAACAAATGACAGTGATGCACATCAATGTCAACCCAAAGTCAGTCCATGGAATAAAAAGTGGTTTTATTTTGAATAAAAGATTCACTCCACCGGTTTAGTTATCAGTGCTCAAATGCCTTCAATCAAAAAAAATCCACTTTGCTTTTATCTATACAAGCTATTTGCTTAGGTCACTGACTGAATCTGTATCACAGATAGGTTTTCCATTCTGAAACAGATGAAGACTTAAAAAGGCGGAGAACTGCTGATAGAAAGTAGTTGATCTGGAAGAGATTTTTACAGGACACCAAGGCAAGCAAGGTCTATGGTCTTGACATCTTTAGATCTTCATATTCTACCAATGCCGTTGCGCCAATTCTATAGTTACCACACTGTGAATGACATGCACAAATATAATTAGAAATTCTACGTTACCCGTTGTAATCATGATTGATGTACACTATGACTTATTTTAGTTTTAAATGAGCATATGGTTAGCCAATCGTTTCTGGATTGGGGTTGATTCACATCACGTGTTCTATTTTTCCCTTTATTGGAATAGAGATAATATTAGTCTTATCAATACATTTAATGAAACTGTTTTTTATTACAAATTTTGAAGAAACTGCTGTCCCAGGCTATGAATATGAAACATGCAGTACTAAATAGCATGCATGTTTTTCTTTATCCCCCTTTGAAACAGCCAAGAATAGTTTGGAAAGAAAACTTTTTTAAAAAATGTGGGAATTTATGATCAATTGTCGCCACATTACTCAGATTGAGCTCTATCATCTGAACATGTCAAATAATGACTGGAGACAACTGCCCAGGCATTCACGATATAACCTGGGCAGTGGCTCTGGACATTGAATATAAGAAAAAGGACTCACAAAGCACAGACAAGACAAAAAATGAGTAAGAAATAAACTCTTTTTGGAGGCAGAACAGAAAAACAAACAACAAGAAAATGTACTGTAAATTGACAAAAGACTTTGGGACAAGACGTGATGACAATCTCATGTGGCCGCCTTATTCTCCCGGGCATTCTCGTCATCTGCTTCTTAGTCACCCAGAAAGTCAGGCGAGTTGAGGCTCAGGAGTGTCCTTGGCAGTGAAGACCACAAAGGCTTTGTCTAAGATGTTGCAAGGAAGGAAACATAGTTTAAGTAAATTAAGCCCATCGTTATGTTCTTGATTTGCCTGGTTTGAATTGCCACATGAGGAAAAAAAAAATATGAGACTGCATGTCGTTCAGATGACACACTGTAAATTAAAAGGTTTGTTTTTTGGCATTCTGTGGGCTTATACTCGAAAGTTTACACACATTTTTTAAGCCTAATATCTAGACTCATAGGCCCAAGCAGTTGACATTCATTGCAGGCTCGGGTCAGACTCACAACCTTCTTTCACTCCCTCCTGCTGGACCCTTTGCCTAGGGTTGTCTAGTCCTCTAGAGAAAACAAACACATTCACTTCAGACACATAACAGGTCGCTGAGAGGTAACTAAATAATACTGAACTCTACAAAAAGACTGACAAGACGATTAGTATCAAATAGTTAAAAAGCAAGTGGAGAGATGTGAAAGATCATCTTGTGCATTAAGAATACACACTCACGCCCAGCAGTAGCAGCAGAAACGCTGGTAGGAGAGGAAAGAGCATTGGGAGTAGATAACGATACGTGAGAAGGGCTAGAAATATTGGTTACATCTTGATTTTGGCTGGTAACGGATGACTGGCGCCTTAGAGCCCCCTGAAAGGAAGTGCCACTCTTGAATGTGTTGACTACTTCGATCTGCAATGGAGGAGAGAATGAGAAAGTTTGCTTAAGATGGAGATACAAGATTAATGTGCCAGGGAGCCTCCAATGCTCAAGCATGATTCAATTAGCACAATTACACAGAACCAAAATCTTGACAATTTTCCATCAAAATGGTAAATTTAAAGAAATGGCATTCTTGCCCATCGATCAATGTCCAATATTAACCCCAATTGTAACGTCTTATATTTTGTCATGTTTAACCAAACCACAGGTTAGCTACTTAGATGATTTTAATTATATCCAGCTTAGGATATGTCCTTCATGCACAATCTTAAATATAAACAGATATCACAAAGAAAACTTGAAGCAGCCAGGAATACGATTACTTTAAGTGCAATAATTCTAACAGCCTTTGATTTTCTTAAAAGTCACTAAAAGCCATTTAAGTTCTTAACAAATAATATGCTGAAAATGTAATTCTTTTCTAAAATAGCTTGCCATATCTCATTTCAGTACATTGACCACATATCATCATTTATTCGCAACAAACTGGGTGCTTAAAGGAAACCAAGATTACAACAGTAGCATGAACCTCTCATCATTTTTTCTCAAGCAGCAAAATGAAGCGGACATTTGAGTATGTTAAAGATAAATCGAATATGCACTTATATTTAAATTAGATTGCATATTGCACTCTCTCTCTTGCCAGAAAAAAGAGTTTTGATAACAAATAAATACTTTTCAAATTGGATATGCATGTCTCCATTTCAGTTTTTCTTGACCCTTTATAAACGTAAAAAATCAAAAACATCATAAATGTTTCTTCCGACAGATGAGATGGAGGAAAATCATGACTAACCATGCCGATGGTTACTAACTAACCTATAATGATGGAATTATAGAATACTTATTTATTTAGTTTAATTCAAATACACTTTTTTTTGTTGCAAACTGAGATAGTTAATTTAAGATGTAGCCAGTGGTGCCTTTGGCATTCCAAGACTGGATGAAGAGGAAATTAGATAAGAGATCAACTTCTGATCATTTTGCATTTTTATTGTGCTGGACAAAGAAGCAATGGCTCAATCATTTAATGACAATAGACAATAGACAATAGGTGCAGGAGTAGGCCATTCAGCCCTTCGAGCCAGCACCGCCATTCAATGCGATCATGGCTGATCACACTCAATCAGTACCCCGTTCCTGCCTTCTCCCCATACCCCCTCACTCCGCTATCCTTAAGAGCTCTATCCAGCTCTCTCTTGAAAGCATCCAACGAACTGGCCTCCACTGCCTTCTGAGGCAGAGAATTCCACACCTTCACCACTCTCTGACTGAAAAAGTTCTTCCTCATCTCCGTTCTAAATGGCCTACCCCTTATTCTTAAACTGTGGCCCCTTGTTCTGGACTCCCCCAACATTGGGAACATGTTTCCTGCCTCTAATGTGTCCAATCCCCTAATTATCTTATATGTTTCAATAAGATTCCCCCTCATCCTTCTAAATTCCAGTGTATACAAGCCCAATCGCTCCAGCCTTTCAACATACGACAGTCCCGCCATTCCGGGAATTAACCTAGTGAACCTATGCTGCACGCCCTCCATAGCAAGAATATCCTTCCTCAAATTTGGAGACCAAAACTGCACACAGTACTCCAGGTGCGGTCTCACCAGGGCCCGGTACAACTGTAGAAGGACCTCTTTGCTCGTATACTCAACTCCTCTTGTTATGAAGGCCAACATTCCATTGGCTTTCTTCACTGCCTGCTGTACCTGCATGCTTCCTTTCATTGACTGATGCACTAGGACACCCAGATCTCGTTGAACTCCCCCTCCTCCTAACTTGACACCATTCCGATAATAATCTGCCTTTCTATTCTTACTTCCAAAGTGAATAACCTCACACTTATCTACATTAAACTGCATCTGCCATGTATCCGCCCACTCACACAACCTGTCCAAGTCACCCTGCAGCCTTATTGCATCTTCCTCACAATTCACACTACCCCCCAGCTTAGTATCATCTGCAAATTTGCTTATGGTACTTTTAATCCCTTCGTCTAAGTCATTAATGTATATCGTAAATAGCTGGGGTCCCAGCACCGAACCTTCGGTACCCCACTGGTCACTGCCTCCCATTCTGAAAGGGACCCATTTATCCCCACTCTTTGCTTTCTGTCTGTCAACCAATTTTCTATCCATGTCAGTACCCTACCCCCAATACCATGTGCCCTAATTTTGCCCACTAATCTCCTATGTGGGACCTTGTCGAAGGCTTTCTGAAAGTCGAGGTACACCACATCCACTGACTCTCCCCTGTCAATTTTCCTAGTTACATCCTCAAAAAATTCCAGTAGATTTGTCAAGCATGATTTCCCCTTCGTAAATCCATGCTGACTCGGAATGATCCTGTTACTGCTATCCAAATGCTCAGCAATTTCGTCTTTTATAATTGACTCCAGCATCTTCCCCACCACTGATGTCAGACTAACTGGTCTATAATTACTCGTTTTCTCTCTCCCTCCTTTCTTAAAAAGTGGGATAACATTTGCTATCCTCCAATCCACAGGAACTGATCCTGAATCTATAGAACATTGAAAAATGATCTCCAATGCTTCCACTATTTCTAGAGCCACCTCCTTAAGTACCCTGGGATGCAGACCATCAGGCCCTGGGGATTTATCAGCCTTCAGTCCCATCAGTCTACCCAAAACCATTTCCTGCCATTTGTCATTCCTCCAGATTCTTGAAGGAAGTTCACTGGGATAGTGACTATAAGAACCACAACGAGCCACAGAACTACTTCAGTATGAATCACCAAGGCAAAGAATTATGAGAAGAAAATGGGAAAAAAATCAAAAGAATAAATGTTACCCTTTGCTGAATTAGAAATGCATTCAATCCATCCAAGATACAAATTTACTTTTTTCATTAATCTTTTTATTTTTTTGTCCATTAGGCTCCTTGAAGGATTGAAGTGTTCATTAAACACAAGGAGTTGTAATATCCATGAGTTTTCCACCCCAGAGGGTAATTACTGCCCAATCCCTATATTCAAGTCTCAGGTTGATATATCTCGGGAAACTAAAGGATATGGGGAATGAATGGCAATGTACAACACACAGGATCATATTAAATATTGATGCAGTCTCTTCTCCTGTCCCTATCTTTATCTGTTCATCGCCCATGAGGAACTGCCAGTGGAGTATTGGGGAGAGCAAATGCATCAAATTTCTCGGATAAATAATTTTAGAACTGCCACAAACACAATTTTGAACTTGCATTGGTGTAAACTTTTCACAGAAAGTTATATTGTTGCGTCAAAAGTTTAAAAGCAGCTTCAACAAGGGAATTGTGGTTCATACAATAACCACGTCTATTTTAATGCTGTTTTAGTAAACTAGTGTGGTAAGGTTTGCAGAAGGATCTGAGTTGGGGAAATATAATTAAATTCCTAGTTTAGAAACAATGATTTCTTTTAAATATTGAACGAAATGTCACAATTATTTCTTGTCCTGAGGGATGGTACTGTGCCAGTTGTCCAATAATTTGTTATAGGAAGGAAATAAATCGAAGCCTTTTAGTCTCACAAGGCCATTCTACCAATTAATTATGTCATAATCTACATTTCACTGAGCTGAACTTGTTTGAAATCTAGAAAATAATTACATCTATTTTCTACCATGACACCATTTCTGCCAACTACCAATGTAACCCTCTGAAGACTTTTGGCTGCCAAATAATCTGCATTCAGCTGTGATAATATGTTACGTGTGGTATGATACCAGTTCACAATACAGTGGAGCATAAAGCTCTGGATCATTTGGGAAATTAAGACCATGGGGTAGAACCAGTAACTAGGGAAATCCAAAATAATTTTTCATACAATCTAGATAAATGTGATTGCAAGAAAATTTGATAAAGAGATTGATAATGTTGCATTATGATTTCATGGGTGATAGTGAACATCATACAATAATATTTAAAGTATTTATAGGAAGGAAGAATGAAAAATTAAAATCCAAAACAGTAAAAAGGGAGCTACTTTCAATGATTTGATGGGGGATCCAACATTAGTAAATGGGAAACAAGAAGTGGTCAAGAAGTCAGAGAATGAGCATGTCATTGAGAACACAAGATCATTAGAAGGAAACAGTTTTGAGAATTGGACTAAGCACAAGAAGTACAAATTCTGATGGAAAAGTAATTTTCCCACAAATTAGTAAAACAAAATAAGGGACAGCAAATGCTGTAATCTTGAGCAAAAAAACAATACACTGGAGTAACGCAGCAAGACAGGCAACATCGTTTGAAGGAGAAGGACCGATAATGTTTCGGGTCAGGAGCCTTCTTCAGACTGATAGTGTAGCGGGGAGAAAGCTGGTAAAAACGGGGTGAGGAGAAGGGGTGAGGCATGAATAGGGAAGTGATAGGTGGATACAGGGGAGGGGTAGTGATCGGCAAGTGGGTGGAAATGTTAACAAAGGCTGGAGGTGAGATGGAGGCAAAAGGATGCATTTTGAATCCAGGCTCAACTTGCAGCAAGTTCAGCCTTCTGGACACGACTCATCCAAGAACACAAGTAATAAGCAGAAGGGGCAGAGAGTCACACTGCTTCTCGGCTCGTCATTCAGAGCAAACAACTGGCAGCATCTATCCTGACAATCACTTTTACCAGCTTGTAAATGTTATTGAGGCTTCGTCTCATCATTCTCAACTCCGGTAAATATAGCTGTGTTGTGATCTCTCCTCAAAGCACTGACTGTAATCTGGGAATCTAACTAAGAAACATGCAATCAAAATGTTGAGACCTCAACGTTCTGCAAATGCCTCATTGCAGTGTGCCTATGGACATGAACATATCAAGTGTGCCTGTATCTGGCCTACACTGACATACATGGTGCACACAAGCACCGCTTGAAGTTGTGCCTACCATCTTTACTTCCTGGCTGTTAATTTTTGACAAGCTGATTTAAAACCTAATAAAAATTTGGCAATTCACGGAGCATTCACATGCTGTCACACAAGCCTCGTAAAAGACTCAATGTCCGGCAAATACGAAGTCTTGAAGCAAAAATGGAAAATTAAATCCCTTCTGTTCAAGAGATTTTGGTTACTGAGATCAGACTATGGAGACATCGACTCAATGTCCAATACATTATGACAAAACTGGCACCCCAATGATTTGGTCTGCCATTGCCAATGTAACTGTTATGCTTAACCATCTGAATGTAAAATTGTGACTGTGGCTCCATATTTAAATCAAGCATGAGTATGAATATGACAGTAGAATGTGTTTCTTTCCTGAAAGATTCAAGTCTCAGGAACAGCATGGCATTGAACATACCTGAGTTTGGATCCTGTTTAGACCTCTGAACCAAAGTATTTGTCCCCGTCTCAGCTCCCTCTCTGCGTGATCAATCTCTTCGGCGTCTTCATTAAGTTCATCTTCTGGGATGTCATCCTTCTGAGTTCCATGGCCTGCTTCCTTCAGAAACTTCAATCGATTGGTGGGGACGGAGGATATTACCTGGAGGGGAAAGGTAAGTGAGTAGAGATTGTTAATCTCACTTTCTTGCGCATTTTTCCCCCAATCGATTTCAGTATGAAGGGAACAAAAAAAAAGATTCATGTTACTGTCTGTAACAGTGAGGATCTAAAGGACTGATTTATTTCTCCTTTTCATCCAATAAACACTCATTTCCGAGACAGGATATTTTGGAGAAAAGGGCAATCTTGATTTCTTGGGGATTTCTGAGGGAGGAAGTTCTAAGAAATCAAAGTTATAAATGTGAGATGGGAGCTCTATGATGGTTCTGCCTCATTATTCTATGGTCAGTTTAGTGGTTATCTCCAGGACGTGCAACCTACAGTCTATTTCAGGGTCAAGGACTTAAAACGTGTAGTAATCAATACCACATCCATGGGTAGGAAGGAACTGCAGATGTTGATTGACACCGAAGATGGGACACAAAATGCTGGAGTAACTCAGTGGGACAGGCAGCATCTCTGGAGAAGAATGGGTGAAGTTTCGGGTCGAGACCCTTCATCACCGAAGATAGTCACAAAAAGCTGGAATAACTCATCGGGACAGGCAGCATCCTGGAGACAAGGAATGGGTGGCGTTTCGGGTCAAGACCCTTCTTCACCTGAAGAAGGGTCTCGACCCGAAATGTCACCCATTCCTTCTCTCCAGAGATGCTGCCTGTCCCGATGAGTTACTCCAGCATTTTGTGTCTAATACCACATCCATGGTGGCTAACTTTTCAAAATTGGCTGGGGTTTCCCAGGAGAGGATAGCAACATTCTCATACATCAGGGATCACATATAGATCTGGCAGTGAGCTAGAGAGGTTTTCCCAATAATCTACTATCATTTCTGGCTTTAATGCCAAATTCTTTAGCTAATTAATTTAATTTTGTTAGGTGAGGTTCAAACTTAGAATATTGGTCATGGAGTTGCAGTGTTATACTACTCAGGAAACAAGTCCTTCGGACCAACTCATCAATGCCACCAAGTTGTTGAGCTGAACTTGTCCCATTTGACTGCATTTGGCCCATAACACTCCAAACCTTTCCAATACATGTACCAGTCCAAAGGACTTTTAAACCTAGTGATTGTACCTGCTTCTACACCATTCTGGCAGGTCATTGTCTAGACCTACTTTGGGCCCTGATCTAGCAAATCCTCATCTTGGCCTCTAGTTTACTAATGCAGTGAAATAGCCATTAGGTTATTGTACCTTGGTGAATTTCACATAATGGTTCATATTGTGAATTCTGTTTCTTTCCACATGCTTAGAAGCCAGCCTGTAGTAGCTAATTATTGAAGAAAGTATTTTGAAAAAAAAAAATTGGATATCATTTCTCACCAATATAATTTGCATTTTCAACCATGAAGTGAGAAAGCTGGATAGATTTTCAATATATTTCTCAATGGACTCAGAATAATTCATTACCTGTCCCCATAGCAATTCTCCCACTCCCAGAACGATGCACCACAACCACTGGTCTAGTTTCAGAGGGGTACAACTGAAAGGTTTTCCTCCATACTGAATAATTCCAATCTGTATCAAACAGAAAATTACAAAGAAAGATCAGAACCTGCTTTTCAAAATAGGATGATCATAGAAACATAGAAAATAGGTTTATCAGGAGTAGGCCATTCAGCCCTTCGAGCCCACACTGCCATTCAATATGATCATGGCTAATCATCCAAAATCAATACCCCGTTCCTGCTGTCTCTCCATATCCCTTGATTCCGTTAACCCCAAGAGCTAAATTTAACTCTCTTTAAAACATCTAGTGAATTGGCCTCCACTGCCTTCTGTGGCAGAGAATTCCATAGATTCACAACTCAATGGGTGAAAACGTTTTTCCTCATCTCAGTCCTAAATGGCCTACCCCTTATTCTTAAATTGTGACCCCTGGTTCTGGACTCCCCCAAAATCGGGAACATTTTTCCTGCATTTAGCCTGTTCAATCCCTTCAGAATGTTATATGTTTCTATAAGATCCCCTGTCATCCTGCTAAATTCCAGTGAATATAAGCCCAGTCGATCCATTCTTTCATCATTTGTTCTTCGTTGCTAAACTGTTGATATTATTCTTATATAAGTTATGTTCCTATGAATTTGAAAGATGGTCTTTGGCATAAATCTAAAGCAGCACTACCGTCTTCAAAGCAATTGTGTAAAAGAGTGTTCCTAGTTCAATTTGTGGACTGCTCCAGGTCAACTTATCTCTCTCTGAATAGCAGTGAGAATGCAAAAATCAATATCAGCATCCTCGAACCCAAGAACGAAGGGAGAGAGCAATCAATCAAGTTTATTGCTCCGTCAAGGCATCAGCATTGCTGGAGCTAAAGGTAAATTGATGGTGTCAAGTTTACATGTGATGGTCAGTGATAGTCAACAGTCCTGGTTCATTCATGTGGAAATTCGCCTATAGATAGACTTATAAATTCACCGCTAGAACCCAAAAGGTATTGCAGATTTCAGCAGAGGAACAACTCGAATAGGGAGGGAAACACGAGAGAAGAATCATTTATGGACTAAACCAGGAATGCAGTGAAAATATGAACTCAGGGTTATTCTGAACCACATACAACTATGCTGAAAAAACACATTTTAAAACCATATTTTATGTCCTTTTGTGAATACCAACTGGAGTTGCATTTATTAGCATCTTAATGGATCCAAATGTCATCCAGCAATCAATCTGAAGGTCAAAACTCAGTGTTGTGTCAGATAAATACTCTGGTTTGGCGTTTTAACCCGATACTCTCAAAATTCAGAGGTAAGAAAAATACTGACTGAGCACAGTGATTAGGATAAAACCATGGACGTAGTTGAAGAGCAGACAGATGCAATTTTATCCAGGCTGCAAGACTGAGAAGCAAAGTTCATTCACCATGTCTACTTGTCCATACAAGACATTATATGGATTAGTGTGCTTGTTCCTGGATTCTGTTTGTAACTCATCTTTTTACAAAAACAATACAATTAATTGCGTACACTATTAGAAAAATAAAATTAAAAGAGAAAATGTAGTAAATACTTGGCAGCTGAGGCAGCATCAGTGGAGAGAGAAACAGGGAGTCACATTTCAGATTTGCTCCTTTTCTGAAAGTTTGTTTCTCTTTCCATAGGTGCCATCTGATTGTTTGGAACATTTTCTACTTTTACTTCAGAGTTCCAACATCCATGGAATTTTATATTTGTACCAAGAAAAAAACATGAATTTATCAGTAGTTTCGTTTCTTATGTACCTGGACTGCAAAAGTACCAAAGACAATACTGCAGAAAATAGGATTTCTGAAAATGCCATCAAACACATTCTTCTCTCCATGAATCTTGCGAGCATTGATTTCGTTGAAGAGTTGCAGCAAGACGAACGTATTAAAGATGATGGTGTAGTGCTCAGATGGTGGGGCATGCAGTGGAGCATTTCTGCCACTGTCGATGTTAAATATGGTCTCCCCTGAAAACAAGCAAACACAAAGTACAAGTTATTGCTTCAAGTAAACATACCAAAGAGATCAACTTCGATGGATAACTTCTCCTGGTGGCTTCTTTGGCTTAACCACACTCCAAAGACGTACAGGTATGTAGGTTAATTGGCGGGTAAAATGTAAAAATTGTCCCTAGTGGGTGTAGGATAGTGTTAATGTGCGGGGATCGCTGGGCGGCACGGACTTGGTGGGCCGAAAAGGCCTGTTTCCGGCTGTATATATATGATATGATATGATATGATATGATATGATAACCTTCAAACTTTGACTGATTAAACCATGGAAATAACCCAGCATGTTCTTGTTGCTGTTTGCTATCAAATGGGGATTGATTATTCACATATCTTTTTGTGATACATTGCTCAAGAATGGGCAAGTCCCTGCCAAGAGTGACCTGGTGTGGGGGGGGCATGCCGTGAACAAAGAGGCACCCGGCGTGGGGGGGGGGTGGAAGAAACACCAAGGGGACTCGGCGTGGGGGGGGGGGGAGTTGAGAACAAAGGGGATCTGGCATGGGGGGGGGGGCTGGGAACAAAGGGGGATCTGGCATGGGGGGGACGCTGAGAACAAAGGGGGATCTCGTGGGGGGGGGGGGATGCTGAGAACAAAGGGGGATCTGCCGCGGGGAGGCGCCGAGAACTAAGAGGGACCCAGCAGGGGGAGGTGAAGAAGGGATGAGTACTTTTTGTAACTTTGTCGGCCCCTTTGTGGTGACTCTTTCGTGCACTTTGTGCGCAAAAACAAATAATTTCACTGCACCGAGCTCGGTACAAGTGACAATAAAGTATCATCATCATCATGAAAATATTAAAATTCTGTAAGGGAAACTCATGCAACTACATTCTTCGCATGCATTATAAACGTCTTGGCTCTCAAGTGATCCAGCAGCCACACTTTCTCAGAGAATTCCATTAGAGAAATAAGCTGAATGAACTTCACATTAAAATGGCCATTGCTAAATTTAAAACCCATCGAAATGGAAAATGAACACTATCATTTTTTATGACTTCTTTCAAATGAAAAGAAATGTGACTCTCCATTCACCCACCATCACATTTCCAGAATGAATACACTGGCTCTTAGTTATTAGATTTCCAATAACAGCTAGCATGCTAGACTCATTACCTTCTGAAGAAACATTGTATATCTGCAGCAAGCATTTATACTTTAAAAGAATCAAGCAGTAATGGAAGCAAATATTTATACTCATTTATTTCAAAGTTACTGAGTAGAATAATTATTTCTATCGTCTCCTTTGAATCTTTTCAAAGGTGTATAAACAAAGTGACTGAATTGTATTTTGACCATAAGGCAAAAATATTTACGCATATCTAAAATAGATATTTCTGCAAATATGAGCTGATGAGTTTTAAAACCTCTACATCCAGGTCCTTGATTTAAACATTTGCAGTTAATTATTTTCACCTTTCAATAAAATGCTTACTCAGGACATTGCACCAAGTATCCATCAAATGGCTGAGACATTAGTATTGCATAACTACTGGACCACGCAAATTACTGCAACATTTGGCCCTTTTCTCAACAGGTCCACATCTGAGCTTTACTTGGATAGATAATAGAACAGGAATATTGATTATACATTTGTCCTTGTACAAAGAGAAATAAAGGATGAATCAGCGGCTTCAAAGTAGATCAGATCATTCGGCCTCAATCATGGAGTGAATAGGGTTTTTTTTTTAAAGATGGGGCTGAGTATCACACCTACATAATGCACTCGACTGAATCAACTCAGAAACACAATTTTAAGATTTTACCAAGATAACCCAATAACATTTTTTTCAATCATAACATTTTTGCTGTTCATAGGACTTATGGGCTATGTAGGTAAACTTATCTTAAATCTTGAATCAAATTCACAAACTCCTTTGCAGTGAATAAAAAGAGGATATATGAATTTGACAAAGATATGAAGATTGGCCTGGATTTTAGTGATGAAGATTTAGGGCTTGTCGTTCAGTTCTGGTGGCTATGTAGATGTAGCTGGAGATAGAGCACAGACTGTCTCACGTCCGATTCAATGTCCAGCCCACTACAGAATATGTACGAAGGTAGACATAAAAAGCTGGAGTAACTCAGCGGGTCAGACAGTATCCCTGGAGAAAAGGAACAGGTGACGTTTCGGGTCAAAACCCTTACTCCAGAGATGCTGTCAGACCCGCTGAGTTACTCCAGCTTTTCGTGTCTACCTTCGATTTAACCAACATCTGCAATTCCTTCCAACACAATATGTCCGAACAGGAAAAGAAGAAAAAGCACGATTCTTCCACAAAGCAGAAGAATCCTACTAAGTCAAAGTCTAAAGCAAGTATTATTTTATAGGAAGTATAATTTAGACCAAAGTTATTTGAAGAATATGAAATAAAGACTGGGAAATATCGACTGGGTGAAGGATAGAGGTAACAAAGATTGTTATAACAATAAAAATAACTAGGCTTTTCAAAATGGAGAGAAGGAATGGGTGACATTTCGGGTCGAGGCCCTTCTTCAGACTTATGATGTTTGTGTGATAATATTTGATAGCCATTATCACATAGTGCGATAGAAATTAACTCTTGAAATAAGAGACAAACAGGAAGATAACTTTGTTCAAAACTTTACACATTTTAAACCTTTGATCATTTAAGCATGGAAAAAAAATCACATGCTGTGTTATAGTTAATGTGCAGAATTATTTTTTTTGACAGTAATGAGCACATCATATCATTAACAATAAAACCAGGCGAATTGACTTCATTTCTACGGCCCAAAACCGGCAACTTCACATTTTTCATGTAATTCAGTGGTGGTCCTGACAGTGAGACTCCATTTGAGAGGAACTTGTAGAAAGTTGAATTTAATTGCGAAACTCCCCTGTGTCTGATGTTGCCTGCACTTATAAAATGCAGCTATCATTAGCCTTGACAAAATGTAGATAGGAAATTATGGGTTCATTTATGATGCAGAGGTAAAATGTCTCTTCATTATGATAAACTAGATTCATATCTTGCTCCCTTACAAAAAATAAAATTAATTTGTCAAACAACATTTCTCCGAGATTATCTTCCTCTTAAAGGTGATGCAAAACATTACTGTGTCTATTAAGATTTACTGGAATTACCTGAACCGCATTTTATGGCTTGGTTTTCAGGCGGTGCATACAGAAACATAACATAATGAGGGAGATAAAATATAGCCATTAGAATCAAACCTGAAATAATTAATATCTCACGAGCATTCAGTGCTGCATTCCAATTTGTTTTATTTTAAGCTATCCTTATAAAATAGAAAGATATGTTTGTTTGAAGGAAGTAACAGCTCACTAGAGCCCGTGGATTCTGCATTAACGAAATTCATAACGATGGGAAAAATGTTGAGGCCATCTGAATTTACCATTGTTATGGATAAAATCTGAACAGCTTTTAGAGTGCACTCATGTGCAATAAGCTCAGGAATTCTGAGGGCGTTGTCAATGATTTCCTGCTAAAGTCTTGACCTTGTGTATTCAGAGGGAGTCAATGAAGGGATTACTTTGATCAGTCCGCCTGAACCTACCTGATCTCCAAATACTTTAATTCCCTTTCCCATTCCCACACTGACCTTTCTGTCCTCTGCCTCCTCCATTGTTAGAGTGAGGTTAAACACAAATTGGAGGAACAGCATCTCATATTTCACTTGGGCAGCTTACAACCCAGTGGTATGAATATTGATTTATCTAACTTCAAGTAATCCCTGCATTCCCTCCCTCTCCATCCCTCCTCCACCCAAGTTGCACCAGCTTCTTGTTCTTACCTAGCAAACATCCAACAATTATCATTATCCTTTATCATTGTTTCTTTTTTGCATATCTTTCATTAATTTGTTCTATATCTCCCCACATCACCATCTGTACCTCTTGTTTCCCTATCCCCTGACTCTGGTCTGAAGAAGGGTCTCGACCCGAAACATCATGCATTCCTTCTCTCGAGTGATGCTGCCTGTCCCGCTGAGTTACTCCAGAATTTTGTGTCTATAAAGGGAATCAATCAGTTCTCTATTGTCAGAATTATGGTCTGGAATCTAGACCTTGTCTCCTGGTCCTGATATATAGTGGCATTAATGTTTTGCACATTGCTTCCAAAATTATTTCAATTGACTTATTGGAATGAATTTCTGAAGCAGATTAAAATGTAATGGCACTATTACATAATCTTCATGGTGATACCGATGAGGGATGAGTATCGAACCACATATTACTGCAAAAAAAAAGCCAACAAAAAACCAAAAACATAATCCATTGATGGATGAGCTACAACTGAGATGTTAGTGGTAAGCTAAGCCATAATTAAAGCTTAGCAATCCACTGATTCTGAAATATCTAAGTGTGGATTGTCATTCCATCAAATATGTATTGCTGAGGCTCTATACGGTGCAGGTTGGGCCGCATTTGGAATATTGTGAGCAATTTTGGGCACCATATCCGAGCAAGGATGTGCTGGCCCTGGAAAGGGTCCAGAGGAGGTTTACAGGAATGATCCCAGGAGTGAGTGAATTGAATTATCAGTCTGAAGAAGAGTCTCGACCCGAAACGTCACCCATTCCTTCTCTCCTGAGATGCTGAGTTACTCCAGCATTTTGTGATGCCTTCGATTTGTACCAGCATCTGCAGTTATTTTCCTACACAATTAAATTATGTTGAGCGTTTGACGGCACTGGGCCTGTACTCGCTGGAGTTTAGAAGAATGAGGGGGAACCTTATTGAAGGGTACCGGATAGTGCAAGGCCTGCATAGAGTGGATGTGGAGAGGATATTTCCATTAGTGGGAGAGTCAAGGACTAGAGGTCATAGCCTCAGAATTAAAGGACGTTCCTTTAGGAAGAGGATTAGAAGGAATTTCTTTATTCAAAGTGTGGTGAATATGTGGAAATCTTTGTCACAGAAGGCAGTGGAGGCCGATCAAAGGATACTTTTAAAGCAGATATAGGTAGATTCTTGATGAATAGGGGTGTCAGGCGTTACGGGGAGAAGGCAGGAGAATGGGTTTAGAAGGGAGAGATAGATCAGCCATGATTGAATGGCGGAGCAGACTTGATGGGCCGAATGGCCTAATTCTACTCCTATCACTTCTGACCTTATGAATATTATTTCAAATTTGCATGCATTTTAAAATAGTAAAACTATTTTACTATAATTTTTAAACTTATGCTTTCGCATTTCTGCTTCTACTTGGTGAGTAGAGTGATGCGTTTACTTTATAAAATCTTTAAAAAGCAAGATAAAGAGGAGTATGTACACTCTGTTTTGCTGTTTGTAAACATACATTAAAATGGCCACCTGCCCAGTCAGTATGATGGGATCAGGCCAGAGGGCGGCCAAGCTAGTGCAGCGGTAGAGTTGCTGCATACAGCGCCGGAGACCCAGGTTCGATCCTGACTACGGGTGCTGTCTGTACGTTTTCCCCGTGACCATGTGGGTTTTCTCCGAGATCTTTGGTTTTCTCCCACACTCCAAAGACGTACAGGTATGCAGGTTAATTGGCTTGGTGTATGTGTAAACTGTTCTTAGCGTGTGTAGGATAGAGTTAATGTGTGGGGATCGCTGGTCGGTGCGGACTCGGTGGACCGAAGGGCCTATTTCTGCGCTGTATCTCTAAACAAAACTAAAAAAGTTAAGATGCCCTGCAGCCAACAACTGAAAGCAAACGGGAGAGATTGCTGGTTCTTTGAGTGAAGCTTTCTGCAAGGTCATCTGCCAATCGTATTCATTTTTTTCTTGCAAAACTGAAATATATACCCTCACATTCTGTGTCAGCAGGAGGGATACCACATTACATACCAGCAAAGAGTAGAGTGAAGATAATAGTAAGTTGGTATATTCCATGACCCAGAATATTCTTCATCATGGTTCGCGAAATGAGGGGCTTGTTCCTGCCGTATGGTTTTCTCAACAGCAGTGCCTCTGTGGGTGGTTCTGTGGCCAGGGCCAAGGAGGCAAAAGTATCCATGATGAGGTTTACCCACAACATCTGCACAGCCTTCAGGGGTGAATCCTAGAGAGGAAACAAATTATGTCGTGTCATTAAAAATCCTTCTCTTACTCTCACTGGGTTGAGTACGGCAGATGCATGTAGCATAAAGTGGTTTATTAAAAATCTTGCAATGAAATAAGGCTTTACAATTGATCAAATATCAGAGCGCAATGTATCCAAATTTTACAAACCAAGACGGCAATTGACAAAGATGGAGGTCAGATGTGTAAGTGCACAGGGGTGGCACGGTTGAGCTACTGACTCACGATAACAGAGACCGAGGCTAAATCCTCACCACTGCCTGTATCGAGTTTGCATATCCTTCATTGACTACTCAGGTTTCCTCCAGTTGCTCTATTTTACTGAAGGAAGTTTTCGATCCGAAACGTCACCCGTTCTTTTTCTCCGGAGATGCTGCCTGACCCGCTGAGTTACTCCAGCACTCTGTCTATGTTCGGTGTAAACCAAGCATCTGCAGTTCCTTCCTACACTTTCTAGTTTCATCGCGCATTTCAAAGAAGCGCAGGCTAATAGATAAATTGGCTGCTGCAAATTGCTCTGAGTGTACAGGTGAGTGGAAAAATCTGGGAGGAGTTAATGCGGAAAAGAGGAGAATAAAATGGGATTGCTGTAGAATAGGTTTAAATGGATGGGTGATGATCGGCATGAACTTGCTAGGAAGAGGGGCCTGTAACTCTATTGTGTCTTTCTATGGCAATTTCTAGAGGCTGAAATCTATTTTGACGAGATTGAACAAGAACAATAAGAAGGAAGAAGTTGCATTAATGGGTATCCTTCGTAACTGAAGTGTTAGAGAGCTCACACTGATTTTCTGCAAAAATAAGATGATCATCATTTCAGCTTCAGCAAAAATAAAGGATACGTGTTGGCTCGGACATCAGTGGCACTACACATTCTTCTTCAAGTAATGCCTTGGGGACCTTAATACTAAACTGGAGAGATCACAGAGGTTCAGTTTAATATATTCTCTAACACAGCAGAACACCGTCTCTTCAGAGAATACAATGATTTTGATCTGTCAATATATCTTGCACATGTGCGCAATTTTGTATTGTTTCTCAATGAAGACAACCTTCAACTAAGGTTATTTAAACCTAATCAGGCTAAGTTTTAAAAGTTGTAGAATTTATGCCAGTTTAGGTCATAAGAAATAAGGAATAGGTGCTTTTTGATAAGAGCATGGTCGACAATCTACCACAACTCCACCTTTTCACACTGCTGCTATAAAACCTAATCCAAAAGTATTTCGGTCTCTGCCTGGCACACACACACACACACTCAACAAGTGACCAACTTCCCCAGGCATGGGGAATTCCAAACATTGACAACTAACTGAGTGGAGGAACTTTGCTCATCCTAACCTTCGAAGACTGTGGTCTCCACACCCTGCCAATATCCATTGCTCCAATATCCCCTAGATTTACATTTGCCAGGCAGAACTATACCCAACTTCCACCTTGTCAAAACGCATGTGAATTAATCCTCTTTCTTCTTATCTCCATTGAACATAGCTTGACTTAACTCTCTCTCTCTCTCTCTCTCTCTCTCTCTCTCTCTCATTTCATAGAACAATCTCCTCGTGCCAATTCTTGGAGGGCAGTAAGGTAATCAGATCAGTATTGTGCCCAATACCCCAGACGTGACCGTATCAATCTCCAATAAATTGTAGCAAGTATTCTTTTATTTCAATCCCTTGGTGATAAACTACATGCTTTTTCAACTGCAATTGCATGTTCATTTCCCAGGATTAGAATAGTACGACATCCAGATACATTGAATTTCAACATTTCCTAGTCTCGCAGTTTAAAAAAATACTTTTCAGGCTTTTCTGTAAATCCGTGAATCTTGGCTCAGTTCATGTTTCTTCATGTTATGCTTCTTTTATTGTAATTCCTCCCTCTGCCCCCACTCCCCCCTCCTCATGTAATCTGCCTGATATTCTTTGGACCCTCTCACAACATATTTGCTTAACTTGATATCATTAATAAGCTTACATACATTTCAAACAGTTTTTTCCCCCGATCATCTATACCAATGGTGGTAATAGAGTAGAGAAATGGTTGATGCACAAACACCACGGGCGGCACAGTGGCGCAGCGGTAGAGTTGCTGCCTTACAGCGCTTGCAGCGCCGGAGGCCCGGGTTCGATCCCGACTAAGGGGGCTGTCTGTATGGAGTTTGTACGTTCTCCCCGCGATCCTGTGTGGGTTTTTCCCGAGATCTTCAGTTTCCTCCCACACTCCAAAGACGTACCGATTTGTAGGTTAACTGGCTTGGTGTATGTGTAAAATTGTCCCCAGTGTGTGTAGGACAGTGTTAGTGTGCGGGGATCGCTGGTCAGCGCGGACTCGGTGGGCCGAAGGGCCTGTTTCCGCGGTGAATCTCTAAACCAAACTAAACTAGTCCATGTATAGTCATTATGCAGATAGGTGGCAACTGAAAATGAATTTGTTCAATTTTTCTCTTAGTACCCAGGTTTTTCCTAAATCCATTTTCCAATCCCAAGATTCTCATTTTGCCTAAAAGAATGAATTGTGAGTTATTAAAAATAATGGATACATACAAGGGAAGACCTAAGGCAATTGACCTGTTTAGTAACCTGATAATAACTTAGAGAATCATAGTATAGATACAGTACAGGAGATGGCCATTCAGCCCATTGTATCAGTACCAAGTCTCTACAAGAGCAATTCACTTGTTCTATCCACAAATTCCCACATCCCTTGCCCCACCAGCCCTTTCTGCTTAGCGTTGCAATATTTTCGTCAGTACTATGTTATCCTGTTCTCTCTAGAAAGCCATGATATATCAGCAGGCACTGCACTCCAGATTACAAACACATTTTAGTTTCTGTTTAGTTTAGTTTAGAGGTACAGCATGCAAACAGGCCCTTCGGCCCATCGAGTCCGCACTGACCAGCAATCCCCGCACACTAACACTATCCTGTACACACTAGGGACAATTTACATTCATACAAAGCCAATTAACCTACAAACCTGTACGTCTTTGGAGTGTGGGCGTGGTGCTGTAAGGCAGTAGCTCTACCGCTGCACCACCGTGACACCCATGCCGTGTAAAAACATTTTTTTCTCATATCACCTTTTTATTTTAGACCTGTATATCTCTTGTCTTCACCCCTTTCGCCAACAGGAATAGGCTGCCATAACCCACTTGCTCCAGATACCTCCATACAGTTCAAACTAATCTTCCCTTATCATCTTCTCAAGGCAAGCAGTCCCAGCCTCTCTGCTCTGTTCTTATAATTGTGGTCCCTCATCCCCAGAAACCATTCTTTTGTTTGGTTTAGTAGAGTTCAGAGATGCAGCATGAAAACAGCACATCAAGTCCATACTGACCATCAACCACCCTTCCACACTAGTTGTATTTATCCCACTTTCTCATCCACTCCCTACACATTAGGGACAGTTTACAGAGGCCATTTATCTTACAAACCTGCACGTACTTGGGGGTGTGGGAGGAAACCGGAGCATCCGGTGGAAAACCACGTGGTCACAGGGAGAACAAGCAAGTGCCACACAGAGAGTCCCCAGGGTCAGGATTAAATGCTGGTCTCGGGCACAGTGTGGCAACAGCTCTACCAACTACTTCACGATGCTACCCTATGCTCATAAATCTCTCCTGGACTTTCTCTGATGGCTTCCCATCTTTTCCATGATGAGGTGACAGGAATTAAAAGCAATTCTTCAGACTTGCATTTTACAAAGGTTCAGCACGACTTCCCTGAGTTTACACCGTATGCCTTAATTGATAGAGCTCAGAATTGTGTATGTCTTATTAACCATGTTCTCCACCTGCCCTGATATTTTCAATGACTTTGTGTATCCACACTCCACACTCCCTCTACTCCACCACCATCATAGAACAACATCCTTCATTGAATATTACTCCTCCTCGGTCTCTTTTCCCCAATAGGCTCCACTTCACATTTCCTCATATTATCCTCATATTTATCCTTAGTCTTTACTTTTACTTATAATGAATGATCTCTTGCTATCACCTTTGCTGCTGTAACACTGTAGATTTCCCCGATGTGGGGCGAATAAAGGAATATATTATTATTATTATTATTATATTAAATTTCCATCTTTCATGCATCTGTCCATTCTACCAACACATTTATATGCTGCCACAAATTATTACTCTCCTTTTCGCAGTTCATAATATGGCCATGTGTGCCATCTGCAAATTTAGAATATGCAGTTTGTACTCCCAGGTCTAGGTGATTGATATAGATTTAAAGAAGCAAAGGCACGAACATCGATCTCTGGGGAATGCCATTATTCACCTTCCTCTAGTCTAATGAACAACATTCATCATGACCCTCTGCTGTCAGAGACTCAGCTAACTTTATATCCATGCTATCATTGCCCCTTTAACATACTTTAACTTTGCTGATAAAGCTGTTATGTGGCATCTTGTCAAAAGCCTTTTGGTAGTCCATGTACACCACACCAACCACATTATCTTCATCATCTCTATTACCTTAGCAATAAAGTCCTATCAAATTGGTTAATCATAATTTGCCCTTAAAAATTATGTGAAATTACTTTTTCCATTAATCCTCTATTTCCAGGTGACTGTTAATCCCACCCAACACCAATTAGATCTATTGGCCAGAATATGTCGAAACATCGCCCAGGGGTGTTCTGCCATTTCTTATGATTCCACCTTTTTTTGTCACCTTGTGGATATAATTCAACGGTTCAATGGTGCTTTTATTATCATATCATATATATACAGCCGGAAACAGGCCTTTTCGGCCCTCCAAGTCCGTGCCGCCCAGCGATCCCCGTACATTAACACTATCCTACACCCACTAGGGACAATTTTTACATTTACCCAGCCAATTAACCTACATACCTGTACGTCTTTGGAGTGTGGGAGGAAACCGAAGATCTCGGAGAAAACCTACGCAGGTCACGGGGAGAACGTACAAACTCCTTACAGTACAGCACCCGTAGTCAGGATCGAACCTGAGTCTCCGGCGCTGCATTCGCTGTAAAGCAGCAACTCTACCGCTGCGCTACCGTGCCGCCCAATTGTCACATGTGCGAAGTGCAAACACACAGTGAAATTATTTTCGTACAAACAGTCCAGTCGAGTATTGCCATACCTCAGCACAAGCCCAATTAGTAAACTGTACAGAAATAGTCTGTTGATCCCGCATGCAAGAGGCGCCATCTTCAAAGTCCAGTGCATGCTCTGGGTATTATGAGCGGTGCTGTTCCAGGCGAGGCCCAGGCTGCTGCGGGCCTCCAGCAGTCGCCCGCCCTTGGATGTGTGGATCGACAAGTGAACCAACGTGCCTCTCCTCGCCTGTCCACCTTGGTTCCCTGGGGGCACACCTGCAGCCGACCTTGAAGGTGCGTCAGGCCAGACCCAGGTTCCCTCTCCTCTCTTACTGTCCGTCGCGTCACTGACTCCATCCTCCCGGTCTCTGGTCTTTGGGAGAAGAGCAGGGGGCGGCGCGGCATGACGGGCCTTTCCAGGCCACGGCCCACAGGATCTTACAAGCAGGGATTGACTTAGTGCCTTCCCCCTACTTGTCCTCCAAGCCCAACCACCATGCAAGATGGAGCACTCCACAAGCAGTAATCAGAGTCTCAGTCAAGTCTCCTGAACCATTTTCCCTGAATTGCCTTGATGGCCTTTGGGCACCTCACTGCTCTCACAGCCCATTGAACAATTGATCAGGGATATTAAAAAAATGTTCATAATAAAAAAGATCAAAGTTATTTAAATAGATTTACTTAAGTGCTAGAAATAAAAATTATGTAAGATTAAGAAAATTAAACTACTATGACCAATTCACATCTACATAATCAAGCTGCGTAACCCCATTCAGGTGAAGGTGGTTTTAATACATGCATTGACTTTCCCTCGTGTAATCCTGAGATGCCGGACGCAAAATGCAGTTGGTTCCTCAGTTTGGACCATCTGTGCTCCATCCCTGGATTCAGTACTGAGTTTCATGGCACTCTGCAGGTCTAACCCCCAGATTGTTCTGCCTTCTGCTTTATAACATTCAAATTTCCCATCTTGTGAATGATTGCAGAGGAGCATGGTACAGTCCAATTCATCTCTACCCCCATTGCGGACATTGGACTTTGTCTATTGAACAGATGTGATACAATGCTGAGAACTCTACTCTGCACTTTGTATCCTGCACTTTGCTCTATCTTTTGTACTTGAGTTTGACTTGATTGTATTTATGTATAGTATTATCTGATCTGACTGGATCCCATACAAAACAAAGCTTTTCACTGCACATCGGTACACGTGACAAAAATAAACCAAATCATACTTGGATCCGCTGTTTGTGCAAGCTTTCTAAATGTTAAACAAAATAATATCTGGCTGGATAAAACAGAGTCAATACAGCGTGAATACAAGCCTTTCGACCCAACGCCCACATCAGCCAATATGTCCCAGCTACATTAGTCCCACCTGCCCACGTTTGTTCCATATCCCTCCAAACCTGCCCTATCCATGTACCTGTCTAACTGTTTCTTAGACGTTGGGATAGTTCCAGCCTCAACTAAGTCCTCTGGCAGCTCGTTCCATACACCCACCTCCCTCTGTGTGAAAATGTTACCCCTCAGGTTCCTATTAAATCTTTTCCCCTTCACCTAAAACCTATGTCCCCTGGTCTAAAATATCCAATAGCATTAAGAACACTGCAGAACAGGCAGTGATGAGACAAAGGTAATTCTTGGTTATAGTACATAAATGATGTAAAATCAATTCTCTTCCAGGAAAATCACTCTAAATATTTTGATTTCCAACTGGGATTATTTAATGCTTGCTTCTGCAAATGATTTATATACTGTATTGGTCTTTGCTATTTCGATTATTTGCTCTGCTTTAGACTTAAATCAACTGAACAACTAAAGACAGCAGATTTTAATTGAAGTTATGTAGCCCAGGGTTAAAAAAACAACTGACATCAACCTGCCTAATTCTCCTATTGTATCATTGTTTTTCTCTGTTTTGGTCTGACTAAAAAAAACATTTGCATTTTTCAGTGAAACCCGAACATTTCCTAAAGTATATTTTAATGGTCAGGGTTGTAATGCATGATCAAAATGGAGTAGCTATTAATCATTTGACTAAAAGCTAAAACAAATTATCTTAGAATCTTGGCAAAGCTCCTCCATTGAACTGGATTGCTTGGGCGACTGACCTGCCTTTCAGATCAGGTGGTGTTCAGATTGATTAGTACGGGTGTCAGGGGTTATGGGGAGAAGGCAGGAAAATGGGGTTGCGAGGGAGAGATAGATCAGCCATGAATGAATGGCTTGATGGGCCGTATGCCCTGAATCTGCTGCTATCACTTATGAACCTATACGGATGCTGATTGCCAAACCCTTAGCCTTTCCACAAGTTGGTTCCTCACTGCAGTATTGAAATTCTGTGGAGTTCAGAATCTCTTTACCTTTGCAATGACAGATGGCCTCTGCCACCAGAAATTCCAGGTAGTGCTGACATTTTTGTAACATGCACCAGGGATATCTGATGCATGTAAGATAACTACCTTCATCTGAATGGTGTTGCAGAATGGTGGAAGTGAGCTGAGTTTAGTTTTATTGTCATGTGTACCGAGGTGCAGCAAAAAACTTTTGTTGCGTGCTAACCAGTCAGTGGAAAGACAATACATGATGACAATCCAGTCATCCACAGTGTACATATACACGGTGAAGGGAATAACATGAATATGTTTAGTGCAAGATAAAGCCAATAAAGTCCGATTAAAGATAGTCCAAGGGTCTACAATGAGATAGATTGGTGGAGAAGAAATAGTGTCAGTTCGGGGGCAGAAAGAAAACGTATGGCATGCAGTATGTGTATTTCTTTGTAATTGTAGTCTGTGTAAGTGTATTATGCAAGGGTGCTATTTGTGATGTTATAAGTTTAATGATGGGCTAGGATAAGTTGGGGATAGGATCAAGGTGGTGAGCATTTGTTAGAGTGAGTTAATTGGCCACAGTTCCATTATTTAGTAGATACTGGCACCACAGGTGGTGAGAGCAGGTATTGAGGGGGGTTGTTCTGGGATGCCAGAACCAACTGTTGAGCCTTCCCGAGGTGTTGTGGGCCTAACTCAACAAAACACCAGTGAAGAGAGGGCCCACTTGATAACTCCAATGACGAATGAATGAATAAGTTTATTGGCCAAGTATGTGCATATACAAGGAATGTGCCTTGGTGCTCCGCTCACAAATGACAACACAAACATACTGTTAACAATTAAGAATAAAGCATAACCACATCAAAAAAATTAAGGATACCACATTACGGACTAAACATGTGGGTGAAAATAAACCAGAGCAAAAAAGAGACTACAGACTTTGGTTATTGAGCAGAACTATCACTCGTGGAAAAAAAGCTGTTTTTATGTCTGGCTGTGGCTGCTTTGACAGCCCGGAGTCGCCTTCCAGAGGGAAGTGCTTCGAAGAGTTTGTGGCCAGGGTGAGAGGGGTCAGAGTTGCAGCCAACAACCTTCTCAACTGTGCGAACGATCCGTTGCAGCCTCCGGATGTCGTGCTTGGTGGCTGAGCCAAACCAGACCATGATGGAGAAGGTGAGGACAGACTCAATGATAGCAGTATAGAATTGGACCATCATTGCCTGTGGCAGATTGTGTTTCTTCAGTTGCCGCAGGAAGTACATCCTCTGTCGGGCCTTTTTGACTGTGGAGTCGATGGTGGCCCCCCATTTAAGGTCCCTGGAGATGATGGTTCCAAGGAACTTAAATGACTCCACAGATGTGACTATGGTGTTGTTGATGGTGAGTGGGGGAGGGGAGGGGGAGCTCTTCGAAAGTCTACTTGCATCTACAGGATTAGTTTTTTTAAAGAGCTAGTTAACATGTAGTTAACATGTAGGTAGCTGTTTTTTGCATACAGTTATTTTATTGTCATTAGCATAAGTTGGTGTATTTAGTAAGATAATACTTTGGCTTTGGGCTTGGTTTTCTTCAATGAGCGCTTTTCCTGGAGTTATAGCACGTGCTTTGTGTTTTAAATGTAATTCAGCACTGCTCCCTTGTTGTTGGGAAGATGGTTGAGTTGCCTGATAACAGCTGGGGAAGAAACTGTCCCTGAATCTGGAGGTGTGCGTTTTCACACTTTAAAACTTTCTGCCCGATGGGAGCCGGGAGAAGAGGGAGTGGCTGGGGTGCGACTCGTCCTTGATTATGCTGGGAAGGACTGGGTTGTCCATCTTACTCTGCGATTCAACGAGGAGGGTGTGTGGTGAGGCAGCAGGGATGTGGGTTGGAATAAATATGTTGATATTGGTGATATTGGAGTCATTTGGCAGGGCAGCCATGGATTAACCTTCTGCCAGTAAACACAGCATAAAATAAGCATAACATTGTAAATGTTAAGGAAACAAGCCAAGAACAATGCTTCCATCTATTTGCTACTTTCTTACAAATTGATCCGGGTTCCCTCTCCTCTTAAAGCCCTTCAGCAACCAAGCATGGAATCAATTCTGATGGATTAAATTAATCAATACTCTCAGTCACAAGGTCCATCAAGTTCCTAGGTGTAAATGTCAAGGAACCAATATTTGACCTCAACCACAAAGGCCAAGAAAGCACACCTCTACTTTCTCACAATACTACAAAAATTCAGAATGTCTCCAATGACTAACCAACTTCTACTAATTAATTGATTTTTTGTTTATTATGTACTATCTATGTGCACAGTGTTTATAGGCCTGTTAGGCTGCTGCAATTAAGAATTTTGTTGTTCCATTGTTGGAACATATGACAATTAAACTCTCTGGGCTCCACCGATGCACCACAGAAAGCATCTTATTGGAATGCACTACAACTTGCTCAGATAAGTGTTCTGCACAAGAATGTGAGAAATTGCAGAGTTGTGGATGCACCCCAATCTATCATGCACACTAGCTTCCCTCAAATGACTCCATCTGCATTTCATGCTGTCTTGGTAGAGTAGCCAACATATTCACAGACCACTTACACCCACTCTCTCTTCTCCCCCCTCCCATCAGGCAGAAGATACAAAAACTTCAAGACACATTTCACCAGATTCAAGAACAGCTTCCTCCCCTCTGTTATTAGCCCTGTGAATGGGTCTCTCATGCCAAGGTTGTCTTTTCACAATCTACCTTGCACTTTTGCTCCAATCAATTTCCCCAACCTAGGATGTAGCATGACCATATATATTCTCCTGATGGGACATTCACAGTTGAAAGAGAACTCGGATGTGCAAGGTTAGAAAAATCAATAGCAAAATATCTGGTGAGAACGCCAAATGCCAGCCAAGATTTTGAATGAGACCAAATCCTTACCCAGGTAAACATTTGTGCCAAATGTTTACATGGAGAAGAAAGGAAAGAGATTCCAACAAAGTCCTCCCTTCCTGAAAGGGAATCTCATGTTTTTTCCTACAGTTCTCAAAAGCTTGGTCCAACTTGAATTGTATTTTGTTCTCCATCTATTGAGCAATGGTTGGGAATGACTTCCTTGTGATTATTGTCCCGGTGGAAATGAGAAGTAAAACAGAAAATGCTGGAAATATCCAAGTTAGGAGAGCGATATGTGGTAACATTTCAGAATTGATGGAGAGGGTAATCCCACTTAATATACTTTGCCAGAGAATTTCTATTCAATTTAAACAGAGAGAAAAGCCTCATTAACGTATTGCTATTCAAACCATTAGAAAATTAGTTTCATTCTTTAAAGGAAAGTTGTATTGATTTGAGAAAAAAAAACAACAATTTCAACCAATATGTATTAACACACAAACCTGATTGAATTTATGAGATATCAAAAATCTCTTTTCAGTATTGCTAAAAAAAAACAACACCATGAAATACGAATGAAATATAAATGGAAACAATTCCCCAAAAGATTTTGAATGGAAGTAATACAAACTCTCATTAACACAATTTTAAAGTAATTGTTTGGAACTAAACAGCTGTTGAACCAAAATGAAGTGTAGGTGCAGAGTCCATTGAATGAAACAGAATATCATATAATTCCAAGAACTGTTCTACTCAGAAGAACATTCAGAATGTGAGGATTAATAGCTCATCTTCTCAGTGAGATAGTAACAGATTTGATCGTTAGCATCAACTTCACTCTCCTGCCTGATGGCATCACCCACGACTCCTTAACAGTTGGAAATCTACTTCAGTCTTGAATTTGTTTACTGGCCTGCACATAAGCAGTTAGTGCTAACAATGAAAAGAGTGTGTTTAGGACTTAGAAATGGAACAGCGTTAAGACACCAGTTATAAAAATAGACAGATAACAGCACTGATTTCCCCAATGATGAGCTGACTTTACCAACAGAACCTGGAGGAAAACTGAATGAAGGAGAATAGAGGCAATTACCTTCAATGTTACAAAGTCATTGCTTTCAATGTCACAGTACTTCATGCCTTACAGTATAAATAGCAATCTAACCAGAAGAGATTTCACAGTTGAACTGTAAAGGTAAATGCATTGAGCCCAATATATAAATAACTGCAGTGGCAGTTGTTGCAAGTCCCTGGGGTAATTTCAAAATAATGAAAAATGAATGAAGGTTTAAATTAAAAATCCCAAGCCTTTTGACTGAAATAGAGTTCTTCCAATTACCTTATAGCCCATCCAGAAGCAATGAATTGAGTAACAACTTTGGGATTTTCAACACCAATATTCAGTCGATAGGGATAAATAGTTCACTTGCCTTTTCTCACAAAATATGCTAGTTATTAATTATATATTTTTCTCCAAAATTACCAACGTGAAGAATTGGGCCTGTGGTGCTTGCTTTATGAGATGTCAGTTGAACTGTTAAGGTACTGCATTATGGAAAGAAAATTAGTAGAGCATCCCCTCGTTATAACGGATCATACGTGGGAGGGGAATTATGTCTATTATTGCCAATTGCCAGTTATAACCCAGTAAGGTATTCTCATTGTACATTGTTGAAGCAAAGAGCTGCAGACGATGGTTAATACACAAAAGAACACAAAGTGCTGGAGTCAATCAGCAGGTCAGGCAGCATCGCTGGAGAACATGGATAGACAATAGACAATAGACAATAGGTGCAGGAGTAGGCCATTCGGCCCTTCGAGCCAGCAATGTGATCGTGGCTGATCATTCTCAATCAGTACCCCATTCCTGCCTTCTCCCCATACCCCCCCGACTCCGCTATCCTTAAGAGCTCTATCTAGCTCTCTCTTGAATGCATTCAGAGAATTGGCCTCCACTGCCTTCTGAGGCAGAGAATTCCACAGATTCACAACTCTCTGACTGAAAAAGGTTTTCCTCATCTCCGTTCTAAAGGCCTATCCCTTATTCTTAAACTGTGGCCCCTGGTTCTGGACTCCCCCAACATTGGGAACAATGTTTCCTGTCTCTAACGTGTCCAACCCCTTAATAATCTTATACGTTTCGATAAGATCCCCTCTCATCCTTCTAAATTCCAGTGTATACAAGTCTAGTCGCTCCAGTCTTTCAACATATGACAGTCCCGCCATTCCGGGAATTAACCTAGTAAACCTACGCTGCACGCCCTCAATAGCAAGAATATCCTTCCTCAAATTTGGAGACCAAAATTGCACACAGTACTCCAGGTGCAGTCTCACTAGGGCCCTGTACAACTGCAGAAGGACCTCTTTGCTCCTATACTCAACTCCTCTTGATATGAAGGCCAACATTCCATTGGCTTTCTTCACTGCCTGCTGTACCTGCATGCTTCCTTTCAGTGACTGATGCACTAGGACACCCAGATCTCGTTGTACGTCCCCTTTTCCTAACTTGACACCATTCAGATAATAAATTGCCTTCCTATTCTTACCACCAAAGTGGATAACCTCACACTTATCCACATTAAACTGCATCTGCCATGCATCCGCCCACTCACACAACCTGTCCAAGTCACCCTGCAACCTCATAGCATCTTCCTCACGGTTCACACTGGCACCCAGCTTTGTATCAGCTGCAAATTTGCTAATGGTGACGCCAGGGCCTTTCTTCAAACTGATTCAGTCGGCAGAGTTACTCCAGCACATTGTATCCTTTCACCTTTCACTAAGTACTGATGTCGCTGGTCTGTAACAGCGGGTCCTTCTTCACTGGTTCACATGGCTGTTGTTTTGGCTCATGTGTAGCCCCTTGCAGTTAGTGCTTTCTTCAGGCCATTGCCAATGACAAGATGGGGCTCCCTCCCCTCACACCTGCTGTCGCTTCCAAAGGTGGAGTATGTTGGTGACACTGGGGAGGAGGAGAAGGCGATGGTGGAGGGGAGGGTGTTGGGGAGGGGGGAGGGGGAAAGAGGCCGAGAGGACAGAGTGACGGGAGGAGGAGGAGGACGTGGCAGCGGTCGAACGAACCAAGGAAGAAGTGGCGGCAGCTGGTGAGAGGGGAGGGAGAACCACGTTGGCCGGGCGTGTCCTGTCGGTGGCGGCAGCCTGAAGGAAGCTCTGTCCCCAGGGGCTACAACGTGAGCTGCAAAAACAGCTGCTTCAACTGGACCACGTGGTGGTGAAGAAGGGCTCGCCGGTGCACCTTGCGAGTCGGGCGTGGGCCCTCGGAAGCCCGCTCTCAGGGGCCGGGGAGGCAGCGCTGGTCTGGGGGAACGTCCACTATAACCAAAAGCTGTTATAAAGAGGCTCATTGAAATGAGGGTTTACTGTACATTTCTAGGGTTGGAGATACATTAGACATCATATTGGACAGCAATGAAAACTAATTGTGATTCGTCAATGGCCCAGACAGTCATTTATCCTTTACACGGGGAAAGGGCATGAAAAGTTTTCATTCGGGTAGGCTATGGACTGAAGCATTCTATGTTATTGCTAACTATAACCGGGGAAACTAAACTATTGGGTCACCCTGCAGGCCAATCTGTTGTGTGAATAGCTTCCAGAATATGGATATAAATAGGCACTTCCACATTAAAGGAATCGAACATCAGCAGGCCAACACTATCCCCACTCCCACATTGCATTTTACAATCTCCCACACTCTTGCTCGAGACTCTCATTAATCCTTGCTCACGGCTTGGCGTCACTGATGTACCACAACTCGTCTCAACCGCTGATATTTCCCATCACTTCAGTCCCTTCTCCTTCACAGACCATCTGTTCAATCAGCTTAGTAGAGAGATACAGCCTGGAAAGAGGCCATTTGGCCCATCGAGTCCATGCACACCATCGATCATCCATTCACACTGGTTCTCTGCAGTCCCACTTTTGCGTCCACTCCCTTTTTAACCTACAAACTCGCTCTCTGGGATGTGGGTGGAAACCGGAGCACCTGGAGCAAACCCACACGGTCACAGGGTGAACACGCAAACTCCACACAGACAGCACCGGAAGTCAGGATCAAACCCAGTCTCCGGCGCTGTGAAGCAATGGCTCTACCAGCTGCGCTACCTGAGTTAATATCAATTATAAATTGATAATCTCTTGTCAATAACCATCCAAGCAACCAAAATATTTTTTTTCTTGTCCCGTTCTTTGATATTATTTGACAGAAACTCCTCACCTCTCCTTTTACTTTCCCCTCTGCAAGTGGGGATATAAAGAGTGCAACACATATCAATTTGTCTGTCGCCCATCTCTCTGTATAATCATTGAGTCGATGTTAAATTCATGATAGAGTTTATCCCTTTTGGGTAACTATCAAAGTATGCAATGATATTAGTTTCTTTCGTGCTATGCTGAAATCCCCATGTTACAATTTAGGATGAGTAATGCTCTTAATTATGCATAACATCTTTCTGGTAAGAAATTTAATTTTACTCCTGGAAACATCATGGAAACCAAAGCCGCAAATTTTGATTTTGAAAGAAATCTTTCTTCTATTCCAACTCGCTTTCAGTGTGTATTCATTCGGGCATCGAGTGCCTCAACATCGGCTGTAATTCAAAATATTTAAATGAAGACTACTCCATTAGTGCCTGGAAGACAGATAGTCAATCAGTGCTGATGAGTTGTGTAGCACAGCATTGTCTACTGCTCAATGAGCTGAGAACAGGCCCTTTTGTTCTCTGTGGATGTGTGCACCCGCAATGAGGCTCTCACCTGGGTGATGCATGCTCCAGTGAACGCCACAATCACTGCCACAACGTTCACTGTCAGCTGGAATTGCAGGAACTTGGAGATGCTGTCGTAAACATTTCGGCCCCACATGACAGCCTTCACAATGCTGCTGAAGTTGTCGTCAGTCAAGATAATGTCAGAGGCTTCCTTTGCCACGTCGGTGCCAGCAATGCCCTGAAATACAGTGAAAAGAATGTTAACCAGCGTCAGAGCTCCCAGAAGTATCTCTGAAAGACAGATTCCAGGGAGTAAGAAAGCAGTAAAGTACAGTGATTGGTTAGGTTTAAAAATTAATATTTTTCAAAAAGATAAATCCGCTGACTGAAAAATGTCAGTGTTGAAACGGATCTGGAAGTCCTTGTACACAAATCACTGTAAGAGAACAAGCAGGTACAGTCAGCAATTAGGAAGGCAAATAATATTGTCCATATTGTCAAAGAATTTGGGTACAAGAGTCGAGATGTTTTAATTGCAGTAATCTGGGATATGTGCAATGAGGAGAGGTTCAGCGGGCTGATTTACAGTATTTGTTCTTGGGTTTAGAAACATGCAGTGATCTCATTGAAATATATAAAATTCTCACTTGACAGGTTAGATGCAGGGATGATGTTTCCCCAAGCTGGACTGCCCAGAATTTAGGATCACAAGTCTTAAACTAATTGATTGGTCATTCTGAACCGAGATGAGCATAAATTTCTTCACACAGACTGCCAGTGACTTTTAGGAAATCTCTACTCCAAAGGACTAAAAAGGCTCGTCACTGAATATATTGATGAGGAAGATCTAAAGACTCTGGATATGAAGCAAATCAAGAGATATGGGAATTGTGCAGTAAGGTGATGATAAGGTGAAAGATTACTCATGATTTTATTAGATGGGCCTGAATGGCCTAATCTGCTATTTTTAATGTGCAGGGTTTGTGTAAATCCATTCATTCAAATTCATGAACATGCAGTGAGATGGCAAGCTGGGGAATGGAGCACATTTTTTTCCAATCAGTCGTAGTCAAAGAAGTCAAATGCTAATTCATTTTGAAGGGAGTCGTGACTGTAGGAACAGCAAATCTCAGAGAAACATCTAGCACTGCAGTGAAGTGACTTTAAACTCCCAATATCTACTGCCCTTATGAAAGTATAATTCTGGAAATTATAATGTGTTATTGAGATGAGTAACCAACAGAGCTCACAAATTTTCATTTACAAATTAGCATATGACAAAATGAAAATGCTACAATCACTTCAAATGAGTTCCTAAAGTGTTATTTACAGATGAGTTTTTCAGGCAAACATATTTTGCTCTCTTGGTTTTAACTATCGCCATGGTAACAGCCTTGAATTAGGGATGTTACATAAGAAAACCGGGAATGAAATCTGTCATCAAAATACATTAAAAAATAATATTCTAAGCAGCTCTGCAGCAACTTATGAGATAAATAGCATAATATGGTGCCTTTAAATTGAAAATATGGGTTGATTTTGCAAGGGGAAATTGCTGTGTTTTAGAGAGGGACTAACAATTCCATACATCTAAAGACTTTTGTCAATATATTTTGCAATGGACTGAAAACTGCAAACTGAAAATGAAATATCCCTATTCTAGAGAGGAGGGAGAAAGCAAGCAGGAAACTTAGACCTGTTAGGCTAACATTCCCATTGGTAATAGAATCCATTATTAAAGTAATGATAGGACATTTACAAAAAACATGATGCAATTAAGGAGAGGTAAGAGAGGTAACCATCTTATGACTGAGAAACTCTGCTTAAAGAATGTAGTAGAGTTCTTTGAGTTTGTAACAGTGTGGTAATGTGAAATTTGTAAGCATAGTGTATTTATTTGGGTGTCAAAAAGGCCTTTGATCAGATGCAACGTAAACTCTTACCACACAAGTCATGTTTGGGGAGACAATAACAGTTGACAAGCTGCATCAAGCATCTTTGCTGGGCTAATTCCAACTTATAACTTTGATGAAGGGAGAGTGCATTGCAGTCACTTTGCTGACCATACAAAAATACCCGGTAAAGAAAGTTGAGGGGAGACACAGAGAATCAACAAAAGAACATTGTTATATGTAGAAAGTGGACAGAAATTTGGCGGATGGAATATATCGTGAGGCCGAAAGGAAGGTTGATTCCCAGTATGAAGGGCTGCTCTAGAGTATAATCTATATCCACTGGAGTTCAGAAGAATAAGAAGGAATTTTATGAGACATTCATCAGTCTGAAGAAGGGTCTCGACCCGAAACGTCACCCATTCCTTCTCTCCCGAGATGCTGCCTGACCTGCTGAGTTACCCCAGCATTTTGTGAATAAATCGATTTGTACCAGCATCTGCAGTTATTTTCTTATTTTATGAGACATGTTCGTCTGTAATGGGCTGCACAGGCTGGATGCTGAGAGAAAATGTCTCCACATGGGGGGGGGGGGGGGGGAAGCTAAAACTAGTGGGGTTTCAGGATAAGAGATAGTTCAAAAATAGAGACAATTTAGAGGCATTTAAGGTAGAGATGCTTCCACAAGTGTGAGAGTCTAGGACTAGAGGTCATAGCCTCAGAATTAAAGGATGTTCCTTGAAGAAGGAGTTGGGGAGGAATTTCTTTAGTTAGAGGGTGGTGAATCTGTGCAATTCTTTGCCACAGAAGGCTGTGGAGGCCAATTCAGTGGATATTTTTAAGGCAGAGATAGATGGATTCTTGATTAGTACAGGTGTCAGAGGTAATAGGGAGAAGACAGGAGAATGGGGTTAGGAGGGAGAGAGATCAGCCATGATTGAATGGCGGAGTAGACATGATGGACTGGTTGGCCTAATTCTGCTCCTATCACTTGTGACAAGGAGGAATTTCTTCTCTGAGAAAGTCATGAAACTGTAGAAGCTCAAGCATTGAATATATTCAGAACTAAGACAAACAGAATTTGGACTATTGAGAAGTCAAAGGTTATGGGCAAGAAAGAGGAGCTGAGGTCATGGCCAGAAAAGACATGATCTAGCTGGAATGTAGGAAAGGCTCTAGGACTTTATGACCTCCTCCTGCTCTCAGTTCTTATGTCCATTTTTAAAAAAAAGTTTCTGGTGATATGTGTATATACAATTTAAGAAATGTTTTGCTTTGGATTTCTTCAGGGAATTAGTAAAGCATAAAAATTATTCATGAAGTACACAAACTCTCTCTGGAAATTCTCTATAGGATTAAAACCATATGCGTTTGTACATAATGGATCAAACTTCAGCTACAAATGTTCTGTAGATTTTTTTTCTCCTTTCAAAATTTCTCCTCGAGCTAACAGTAATTTGCATTTTACTTAATTTTTCTTCCAGTATAATAAATATTTTAAAGAATTTTCTTTCTCATGGATCGGAATTCCATTCTGGCCGTCGAAGAAACAGCGGAAGAAAAGTTAAGTAAGTTAAATGAAGAAATTTCCTTCAAGAATCTAAATCAGAGAAACAATTTGATAATTGTCTTGCTCCATAATGCAATAATGGGGAAAAAAACATCTGATTCTTCATGCACACCTTGATTAAATTTAAGTGGCTTTTGGATAAGTATGTTGATAAGCAGGAAATTGAGGGATATGGGTTGCAGGCAGGAATAGAATATTAGTTCAACCAGGCATTGTGAGCTGAAGAAGGTGTTCTTGATCTGTTTTTTGTTCTATTTAAAAGATTAAATGCGGAAAGCCCAATAGTTTCAACCCTTTCCCTGCTGTGCATGGGTGCAATACAACTACAACCATTAATTTGTGTGAATTGGCAATCTCAGAAGGGAAGCAACTGGCAGCTTCTGTCTAAAATTGAATGAGTCTCTTAATGATGACCAATTGCAGAGATTCCTATCCTCTGTCCATCAGCCAAGAACTTGGACTTCCACCTTGGGAATAATGTCCACCCTTGCCCCAGCCGAGGTATCTAATGTGAAACCCACATTCACATCTTTGTTACACTAGCTTTCTCCTGCTGGCCTTCCTTGTTTAGTGAGTAAACTCAAGTTCATATTGCAGAGGCACAAATACATTTCCCTCATTTTCCAAACTTTACCTTAACAACCAGGAAGCATTCTCCTACCATATTGAGATGAATACTAAAAAAAAAAACATGGGCCATCAATTATTTTCAAAGTTGGGATGTAAACTTGATCAAAGTGCAATGTAAGTGATCGCGCCCTCATTTGTTACAAAAGCTAATGCTCAGAGTGGTCTTGGCAGTGCCTGACATTAGCTTCTTTCCTTTCTTCAGGGTATAGTTTCCATTATGGCAAGCCAGGGTGCTGGGGCCTTGGACTGACGTCATTCATGACACACAGGCTGCCAGCAGTGGTGTATTTCATTGAACAGCCATTTACCGTCTCCCTGACATCTGCACCGTGCTGAGAATCAGGTGAAGTAATTGCTTTCTGCTCACTGGGTGGATACGGGTTCCTGCTGAGAGCCCTGTCTCTGATCTTCAGTCATCTCGTGAACTGTGCTCACTCAGCACAGAAATGTGACCATGTCTGAGAGCAGCAGGTTTGAGGAGTCAGCAAAAATGTCAGGAACAGTCGGACTTCAGGGTCGTTCAGAGAACGATGCCATGCACCAAATGTACAGGAATGCATCGACAACCCCTCATATTGTGAGCAATTTTGGGGACCATCTCCGAGGAAGGATGTGCTGGCTCTGGAGAGGGTCCAGAGGAGGTTTACAAGAATGATCCCAGGAATGAGTAGGTTAACCTACGATGAGCGTTTGCCGGCGCTGGGCCTGACCTCGCTGGAGTTTAGAAGAATGAGGGGGGACCTCATTGAAACTTACAGAATAGTGAAAGGATTGGATAGAGTGGATGTGGAGAGGCTGTTTCCACTAGTGGGAGAGTCCAGGACTAGAGGTTCATAGCCTCAGAATTACAGGACGTTCTTTTAAGAAGGAGATGTGAAGAAATTTCTTTAGTCAGAGGGTGGTGAATCTGTGGAATTCTTTGCTACAGACGGCTGTGGAGGCCGTCAGTTGATATTTTGAAGGCAGAGAGATAAATTCTTGGTTAGTACAGGTGTCGGAGGTTAAGGGGAGAAGGCAGGAGAATGGGGTTAGGAGGGAGAGATAGATCAGCCATGATTGAATGGCGGAGTAGACTCGCCTAATTCTATTCCTCTCACTTATGACAAGTAGTGAGGCTTTTTGTTGCTGAACACTGTGAGGACTTGGGTTGGGGATCTGAGCTTCGGAGTGGCATCACCTTTGTCACATCACGCTGACTGGCACTACATTTTGTCTGCTCTCCATATAGTATCTGGCATGACTTCAGTAAGATGCAATAATACTTTGATACACGTAGAACAGTCAAAGCAGCAAACGGCAGATATTCTTGACCCCAATTTTCTGATTTATTTTCTCCTAAAATGTTCAAGATGATGGCAGGATTTCCAAATCTCTGTTGTGGAAGTCTGTTCGGAATTCTGATGAATGCTCAACGCAAATATTTATGTCGTTCAAATGAGAAATGATGTGCACCAGTGGCTCCTGAGTGCACAAATGAATGAAACATAACTATTGATCCAACATGTTGAAGAAATGATATGCAAAACATAGGGTTGGTTTATCATTGAAGTAAAATCAAAAAATGAAACTCTCCCACTAGTGGAAAAAATGAAGGCTTTATTACCAGATAAGCATGAAAACAGTAGTTTAATCCACATCATTTCTTAAATATGAGATGTTATAAACCTAGGCCACTGGGCTACAAATGAAACATCAATGGCCATCAGACCTTCACCCAATAACTAGTTTTGGTGCAAGATGTTTTACCAAATTGGATTGGGGATAGAAGACAGGAGAGCATGGATGACCCCATCCCCTTCACAGGTGACACTCAAGCAAATCAATCAAGACAACCGATCTGTGTAGGAAGGAACTGCAGACTCTGGTTCAAACCAAAGATTGGCACAAAAAGCTGGAGTAACTCAACACGTCAAACAGCATCTCTCGAGAAAAGAAACAGATGGTGTTTCGGGTCAAGACCTTCTTCAGTCTGAAGAAGGGTCTCGACCTGAAACGTCACCTATGCTGTCTGACCCGCTGAGTTACTCCAGCTTTTTGTGCCTATCTTCGAGACAAGTCATTGCTTGTTTTCTCTTCCCTGACCCAACAGATGATGTGTGTCACCCTAAATGAGCCTATCTATCATAGCATGGATGAAGGCTCCTATATTCCAAAGGAGACACGTTGTAATTAAAAAAAAATTCATGCAATCTATCTCCTCACTCTGTGCTCAGCACGCATGTGCGGAATCTCCTCACTCGCACCAAAAAAATGGACGCCGTTAGCGGCGCAAGCCCGCGATCACAGGCTCACCTCTCCTCTCTCCCCTTGCTTCTCTCCTCTCTCCCACACCCGGGAGACCCTCTCCCCGCTATCCCCCCCCCCCCCCCCCCCGGACCTTTCACTGATCCGATCCCCCGCAACCCCCCCCCCCCCGGGCCTTTAACTGATGCTAACAGTGTGTCTGGGGGAGAGAAAATGGTGGCGGGGTCTGAGAATGGGGACTGGGGAGTGGGACAACAGGGGTCGTTGCGGAGGGGACTTGGTGGTGGGGGAAAGAGGGGTACTGGGAAAAGGGGAGGTCCTCCCCTCTCCCTCCCTCCACCCCCTCCACCCCTTCCCCCCCCCTCCCTCCCCCCTCCACACCTACCCCCCCCATCTCTAGAATGGAAACCCTAAGAGGACGGGCCAAAGGGGAGAGTGTAGGGAGAGTAAGAGTGGGGATGGGGGAGGAGAGAATGGGGGGTGTGGGGATGGGCCCAACGGGCCCTCTTTGCTAGTATCTTTATAAAACTTGGTGTGTAAATGCAAACTAAACCGTGGAATGCCTATCAAAGGAGGACCACTGTATACTTTTCACATCACATCTTCCATTCTGAACATGCCTAGAATGACTTCATTTGTGTAGAAATACATGTAATTAGTCTAGAAAATGACAATAACCCGGCAAGTGTAAACCATTCCTAACCTTTGAATGAGAAAAAGTGGAAATGACTGACAAGTTTATGTGTATGGAGACAAGGTTAGGAGCTTTCTAATTAACAAGTAGGTTTAGTATCTTGACTGCATATCATTCTTTTTGTTAAATAATTCATAATTCAGTGCATAGCAATCTGAAATGGTCTGGTAGTTTTCAATAGAGAGTTAGAGACTTAGATTTAGCTCTTAGGGCTAAAGGAATCAAGGGATATGGGGAAAAAGCGGGAACGGGGTTCTGATTTTGGATGATCAGCCATGATTATATTGAATGGCGGTGCTGGCTTGAAGGGTTGAATGGCCTATTCCTGCACCTAGTTTCTATATTTCTAGGATTGCAGAAGATTAGGCCAATTTACACTGCAGCAATTATAAACTTTGTGCTTAGATTTACTGATTCCACAAAAAGTTATTCATGGTCATTTGCAGAGTAAGTAAGATTAATGAATGGAACAGTAATTTCCTTATCTCAGTATCTCCCTCTCCCCTGTTTCAGTCTGAAGAAGGGTCTCGACAAGAAACATCACCCATTCCTTTTATCCAGAGATGCTGCCTGTCCCGCTGAGTTACTCCAGCATTTTTCAAAGGTTGCAAAGGTCTCAAAGGTCTGTTTATTGTCACGTGTACCAATTAAGGTACAGTGAAACTTGATTACCATACAGCCATACTAAAAAAAGCAGCAAAACACACAGCTACATAAAAGTTAACATAAACATCCACCACAGCGGATTCCCCACTTTCCTCACTGTGATGGAAGGCAATAAAGTCTAATCTTCTTTCCTCTTCGTATCTATCTTCGTAATTTATCTCCCATGTATGGAGTTAAGATGGAAATTGCAAAGCCTCGTCGCTATGTTCAATTCACTGGTAGCACATGTCAAAACTTCAAATCTAATATATTGACATCACAAAACCCGAAATAAAATGAATACCCCAATCAATTTCTTCTTCCCCAACATGGCGATACTGAGGTTAATTGCAATACTTCAATGGAGATCAGTAACGGGGCAAGAGACAAAATGCTTTCCAATGTTCTCGGCTCAGTTAAATGATACCCAATCTTGCTGAGTCACCAGGAGAGCCTTTTGGCACTTATATTTTTAAAAGCAAATGCGAGTTTAAAATTACATCTCCAATGTATTTTTTCTTCCAATTTGAAGAGCACTTTGAGTACAATAACTGCTGTGCAGTTGGTAACACTAACTGCACTGTTTAGTAAAATCAGCAAATACTATTCTGCCTCCATTGGAATGAATTTTCGAGACAGAATACATTGTGCCGATCTGATTATATACAACAGTTAGCATTATTGGCCAAGTTTGAATTTCCAGACATATCTTTATCCTTCAAATAATCTGGTTCAATATCTCAGATTAAATCTCTTTATTTTATAGACAATCGACAATAGGTGCAGGAGGAGGCCATTCGGCCCTCCGAGTCAACACTGTCATTCAATGTGATCATGGCTGATCATTCACAATCAGTACCCCGTTCCTGCCTTCTCCCCATATCCCTGGACTCCGCTATCTTTAAGAGCTCTATCTAGCTCTCTCTTGAAAGCATCCAGGGAATTGGCCTCCACTGCCTTCTGAGGCAGAGAATTCCACAGATTTACAACTCTCTGACTGAAAAAGTTTTTCCTCATCTCCGTTCTAAATGGACGATCCCTTATTCTTAAACTGTGGCCCCTGGTTCTGGACTCCCCCAACATTGGGAACATGTTTCCTGCCTCTAACGTGTCCAACCCCTTGATAATCTTATATGTTTCAATAAGATTATATACAACAGTTTTTGTGTTGTGTGCTGAAGTACTTTTCTAAGCATACTTATTTTATTCAAACAAAGTAAGTTTTTTTGTTAATTTTCTGCTTTGCTTTCCCTTCTTGGTGTGGGAGAGTTCCATGGGTGCCAGGCACAGAGATTCCTCAATTGTCGGGCTTTTATAACAAAAGCCTGTCCATTCTTGAATTCTTAAATATTTATCAGAGGGATTACTAAAAAAAAACTCATCTTCTAGATGCACTATTCCCTTTATGGGTTCTCAACCAGCATCACAACTCAGTGCACATCAGTGACTAACTCCAAGCTGGTTAAGCCACTGGGTAAATTCAATATGTTATTCCAAAAGGTTTTCTTGAACCAATTTCAAGGTTCTGCAATTTTTCATCTTCTGAAATGGAAAAATGCTAACTAAGGTAGGGATTCACAAAATATCTGCGATGAAAAGTTATTCTGTTATTTAAAAGCAAGATATTTTGTATCTGCATACACAAATATGCAGCAAATTGTATAGCATCTGTGATGAGAGAATAGTTACATTTTAAAGGTTGATGACGTAAACTCTGTTCTCTCCGCTAGATGCTGCTTTACTGTTATTGTTATTTCAGGTTTTCAACATCTGCAGTGGTTTGGGTTTTGAATACCATTAGTTCATCCACTTTCATTTTACAGTACAATCTTATCGACGCAATGTGCTTTAAAACCAATTTTGGGAGTCTATGCCGGGTTATTTAAACAACTTTATCTCATTCCATTCCAGATCAAATGGAATAAGCAGGCAGAATATGTGTGTCCAATATATCTTGGAGTATATTGCCACATTTGTTAATAATTTTCATTGAAGTCAGATTCAATGTGTCCACACTGCTGGATTGTTGGAATTGATAAGAATGTAAGCAGGATTTGGCCATGGGTCCCTCAAGCCTATTCCACGATTTAATAAAATAATGGCTAATCACATGCCTCATGACTATTTTCCAACTGGATATTCCTACCCCTTGATTTTATCTGCCTCCAAAAATTTATGAATTTCCTCCTTGAACTACTTAACAATTAAGCATCTGCAGTCCTCCTGGGTAAAGATGTTGAGACATTTTTCCTTTTTTTAGTTTGAAAACAATCCTGAAGCAATGTTTCATAATTCTTAATTCTTCAGCCTGATGAAACAATCTCTGTTTTATCAGTATCGCAAAATGCTGGAGTAACTCAGCGGGTCAGGCAGCATCTCAGGAGAGAAGGAATGGGTGACGTTTCGGGTCGAGACCCTTCTTCAGTCCTCCTTAGAACTATGAATGTCTTGAGTAAACTTAACAGATGTGACAATTTATTACAAGATATTTGTGTTGAAAGACGATAAATATTGATGGTTCTACTGCCACCATATGCCACTTAAACATCAACTCAAATCTTACCAATCAGACTGCTAATTGATCACAATCGATATAATGTGAACGTTTCATCACCTACCATAGCAAACCCAACATCTGCTTTTTTCAGCGCCGGTCCATCATTGGTTCCATCACCAGTTACTGCTACGACCTGCCTCCGCTCTCCACACAAACTGTCAATGATACCTGTAACAAACAAAAGCCAGTTCGTAGGAGCTCGTTAGAAGGAATAAATCTGAGTAGACACTGAACTTCCCTCTCAAACCGTTCACAGGCAAACTCCCTCCACTTGCCCCCCTCCAATTACTCACGTCAGCACTGGTGCCCAAGGTAATAATTTCACAGACAACAATGTCAGCTTTTAGTAGTCAGCTCTCTGTCCCAACACCTTCAAGCAATTACATCATTTTATTTTTAATAATGTGAAAAACAGCCAGGCTAATGTTTAAATGAAAATAATGATGAATCAGGAGAGAGGTAAAAGCAATTAAAAAGAACATTTTGTCTCTGACTCCTTTGGCTAAAATAATTTCCTGCTTAATCATCACCAACAATGCCACACAATTGATGAGCAAATGATACGAGCCTCAATAAAGTAATTGTAGTGTTGCTGGTTATGAACATTATTAACGTGATCATCAGTCTGTTTCTGTACAAACATTAGAATATGTTGCTGTATGACCAATTGCAGAAATCAATGCAATGTTCCGAGCAGATTCCAAGACAGTTAATAAGCTAAATTGGAGGTTTTCCAATTCTCTTCAGTACCTTGAGAGCTCACCAGTCCAGAACAGTACTCACAGCATGCATGCATAATTATGATATGCTTGCTCCCAACTCCGTCATGGTGAGGGCACTCAAATGTGTACACTGATTGTATTCCAGAAGAATGCAGAGTAAGCAGGTTGTGACGTCAAACAGAAAGCAACACAATTTTCACACTTTAGTTTTAGTTTTAGAGATACAGCGCGGAAACAGGCCCTTCGACCCACTGAGTCCGCGCCGACCAGCGAACCCCGCACATTAACACTATGTGAGTCCCGGCTCGAAACGACACCTATCTTTTTTCTCCAGAGACGCTGCCTGACCCGCTGAGTTACTCCAGCACGTTGTGTCTATTTAAAGGATTATTCACCTCTGACTTAACCATGCACGTGAACGAACTACAAATAAAGTGCGAACAAGAATAAGTAAACAATGTCTTTTCCCGTGAATTACCAAGCCCCTTCACAGACTTTAGTTAAATTGAATTTTTATTGTCAACTTAAATTATGTTAGGTTTTGACAGAGTTGACACGAGTCAGAGAATAACGCATCATGGAAAGAGGACCCTCGGCCCAATTCGTCCGTGCGAACCAAGATGACAATTTAAGTCGGATTGACGGCATGGTTCCATATCAGTCTTCTCTGCACTCTATCCAGAAAAGTAGCAATTTTCCAATATCAGAGTGACTAAAACTAAACACAATACTCCCAAGTGCCACCCCACCAGCATTTTGTAAAACTGTAAAATAACGTCTCAATTTCTATACTGAATTCCTGACTGATGAGTCTGAAGAAGGGTCTCGACCTGAAACGTCACCCATTCCTTCTCTCCAGAGATGCTGCCTGTCCCGTTGAGTTACTCCAGCATTTTGCCTATCCTGACAGATGAAGGTCAATGAGCCTTCTTAACCACGTGATCTACGTGCAACACCACTTTCAGGGAACCAGGTATTTCTATTTCACACCACTCCCCAGGTGCCGACCAGTCATTGTTCGCTATAGTTTAATTTAGATGAGAGATTCAGCATGGAAACAGGCTGCCTCTTTGGCCCGCTGAGTTCATGCCAACCATTGATCACCCGTTTACACTCGTTCTATGTTATCCCACTTTCTCATCCATTCCCAACACATTCATGCTGGAATATCTTGTCCCATGAAAATCTCCTCTGGTAATTATCCACTTTGCCCCACCGCCTATAGTTCTTCCTCCGGCCTTAAAGGTGCAACATTAGCTTCCCTCTAGTCTTCCAGAAGTTCACCTTTGGCTAAAAATAATACAAACATCTGCAAGGGACTCCACAATTTCCTCCTTAGCTTCTCACAAGTACCAAGGATGCATGTGGTCAGACGCTGTGGATTTATCTACTGTAATGCCCTTTCATACCATCAATGCCTCACCTTTGTTAATTCGTTTATGATCCAAGACATCACAATTCATTAGCTTCAATTCCTCAACTTCCATTAACTTCTCCACAATAAAAACTGCAGAGAAACATCAAAAATCTCTCCCATCCTCTGTGTCTCTACATACAGATAGTCATGCTAATCTTTAAGCGAACCTATTCTCTCCCTCACCGCCCTTTTACTCTTAATATACCTCTATATTTGGATTTGAGAAGCTTTTAAAAACGAAGGAGGCAACTAAAAAAAAGCAATAAGGGGAGAAAAGTTGAAATATGAAGGTAGGTTAACCAATAATATAAAAGAGGATACCAGAAGATTTAACAGATATATAGGGAAATAAAAAAGAGGCAAGAGTGGACATTGGACCGCTAAAAAATGATGCTAGAGAAGTAGTAATGGGCAACAAAAAAACGGCGAATGAATTGAATACATTTTTGTGTCAGTCTTCACAGTGGAAGACACCGGCATGTGCCGGAAGTTCAAGAGAGTCAGGGACAGAAGTGATTCCAATCGCTATTACAGAGGAGTGGGTGCTTGGACAGGTTGGGTGAGTGGGCAAAGAAGTGCCAAATGGAGTACAACATAGCAAAGTGTGTGGTCATGTACTTTGGTAGAAGGAATAAAGGCGTAGACTAGTTACTAAATGGGGAGATGATTCAGAAATTGGAAGTACAAAGGGACTTGGGAGTGCTAGTACACGATTCCCAAAAGGTTGATTTGCAGGTTGAGTCAGTGGTAAGGAAGGCAAATGCAATGTTTCTATTCCTTTCAATAGGACTAGAATATAAAAGCAAGGATGTAATGCTGAGGCTTTATCCAGCACTGGTGAGGCCACATTTTGAATATTTATCTGAGGAAGGATGAGTTGGCTTTGGAGTGGGTCCAACCGGAGGAAGTTTACGAGAACAATCCCAGGGATGATTGAGTTAACATATGAGGAGCGTTCGAAGGCTCTAGGCCTGTACTGGCTACAGTTTAGAAGGATAAGGGGGGATCTGATTGAAACCTGCCGGATAATGAAAGGCCCAGATGGAGTGGATGAGGAGGGGATGTTTCCAGTAATTGGAGAGTCTAGAACAGAGGGCACAGTCTCACAAATAAAGGGCGTACCTTCCAAATGGAGATGGAGGAATTTCATTAGCCAGAGGGTGGTGAATCTGTGGAATTCTTTGCCACAGATGGCTGCATTGGGTATTTTTAAAGCGAAGATTGATAGGTTCCTGATTAGTAAGGGTGTCGATGTTTACGGGGAGAAGACAGAAGAATGGGGTTGAGATGGAAAGATAGATCAGCCATGATTGAATGGTAGAGTAGACTAGATGGGCTGAATGGCCTATTACTGCAGGTATGGTCTTAATACTTTATCATGTGCAGTGCCCTCAATTATTGAGCCTAAAATTATTGGCTGCAATTTATATTAATGTGGACCTTTATCTACCACCCGGAAGGTAATTCTGGCCAATATGTTTTCACATTCTTAACTGGAGGTCTTTATGGTTAAACCAAAATGAACAAAACATCCCACTGGAGTTTAGAAGAGTGAGAAAAGACTTGATTGACATGGCATCAATGTTAAGGGCCTTCACTCTGAACACATCAGGGAACCCCACCATCATTGGCTAGGAAGTCTGAAGAAGGGTCTTGACCCGAAACATCATCCATTCCTTCTCTCCAGAGATGCTGCCTGTCCCATTGAATTACTCCAGCATTTTGTGTCTAACCCCACTATCATTGTCCTATATTGTTCCATAGTGTCCCCACTCACCTTCTCCTCCAATCCATGATTTAAAAATGTTTTGAGCTGGCCTGTTGAATCCCTTCATTCCTCTTCCCACCTCCATTACCATTTCCAATGGAGCCCAGTCGTGAATTGTGAATCCTTCTAATTTTGATCCTGTATATCAGTGCCACCAGCTGGCCCATACTTCTATCCAGGGCTACCTTCTCTTGTCATTCTGGCCGCTGTGCTCTGGAACTCCTCTTTGATTGGTCAATCTTCTTGCCTCCTCCCAACACCATTCTTGGTTAAACCTACATATTTATCTGAGCTATTAGTCACCCCTCCCATTGTCTTCTTCATGGGCACATCATCTATTATTTTCTGTCTAAACTTCTGAGAAACTCATTGGAACATCTGCGGACAGTAATGGTATACGTACAAATTTTAAGTGATATTCATCTGCACAAGTCAAACTTGGCTGAGACTCACTAGATATGCATGTACATGTTTAAATTTAGCTTTTAGTCTAAATGGCAAGAATTCTAAAAGAAAAATAAAATAAAATAATAGTATTGAAAGCAAAGGTTTTGGAAAATTTAAGAAAAATGAAAAGATAAGCCAAGTACATGTTTAATATTACATTTACGAATAAGCATTCGGAGTTGCTCAGCAGTTTCCTTGTAAATGCATGTTTTAGATGAAAGAAGTTAAATAATTTGTTTATACAGTTTACTTCATGTATCGGAGATGTTCACATGTGCAGAGAACCAGATGAAACGCTTTGAAAAATGCTGGAGAATTTATGGACAAATATTTCCAATGCAATTCATCATAAAATTGCCAAACCAATAATAAGTGCTAATTATGTTTAGTGCATATTGAATTTCTGTGACTTATTGCAATAGCTTAAAACAATAAGGGATTGGTCAGGCTGATTAAAGTTGTCTGCTTTAATTTGACTATCTGAATAGCAGCCGTTAAACCTTTATTCATTTTGAAAGATCTGGGCTTCTCCAGCAAGAAATCTCACCACCAGATTTAGGGACAGTTTTTTCCCAGCTGTTATCAGGTAATTGAATCATCCTACCACAACCAGAGAGCAGTGCTGAACTACTATCTACCTCTTTGGTGTCCTTTGGACTATCTTTGACCGGACTTTGCTGGCTTTACCTTGCACTAAACGTTATTCCCTTATCATGTGTCGATGCACTGTAAATGCGTTGATTGTAATCATGCATTGTCTTTCTGCTGACTGGTTAGCACGTAACAAAAAGCTTTGTACCTCGGCACACATGATAATAAACTAAACTAAACTAAAACTAAACAAGGCTGCAGAGAGTAGTGGACTCAGCTCGGTCTGGCACAGCCCTGCCACCATCGTCAGCATCTACAGGAGGCGCTGCCTCAGGAAGGCGGATTCAAGCATTCTTGCCATCTGGCCCATGCCCACGTCCCACTGTTGCCATCAGGCAGGAGGTACAGTAGCCTTATGTCCCACACTTCCATACTGAGGAACAGCTACTTTCTGCAACCATCAGGCTCGTGAACAGAGCTGCACTACCCTAATCCCAGTATTTTTTTTATAGCCAAAAAGATGGCAGCACAATAAATAAACATACGTGTCATTTGGCTGGAAAATGAAATAATGACGTTTGACTTTTTCAAGGTGACAGTACATCGCACTGATACATATCGCTACCAAAAGACTGCTTAACCTTATCTTGGCAATCACATCTTGCGCTACCGTTTTTTCCACTGTGTCTTTGCACTAATGTCTTGGTTTTTCTGCACGTCTTTCTTTTCACTGTATTGAATAATTTATATGTAAGTTACAGATAATCAATGTCTTCATGAGGTGTCCGAGCCTATATGCCTGCATGCAAGCAAGATTTTCATTGTACCTGTACCTCGCCGTACGCATGTATGTGACATTAAATACTAGACTTGAAGGCCAATGTTCAGCACCCACTCCTCATTGAGAAAGTGACAGTGTGTCATCTTCCTGAGCCACTGCCAAAACTCCACCAAGTTAGCATTCTTCAATACATTGAGAAACTTGAACAATATTTTTAAAATACAAATGTCAAAACAACCGTACTGTTTCATTAAATACTTTATGTTTGGTGACAAGAAAGATCAATACTTATTGTCAAATACCAAGCTGCCCCAAGCATAATGTTTTGCTCGACCCACTTTGCAAGGAGGCTAAAAGTGCACTACGACTACTAGTTCACATCTGGTGTCAGATGTGAACTAGAAATGGCAAGGATTTCTTTCTTGGAATGCCATCAATAAACTGGTTTAAATATAATCCTGCAATTTTACTGATACTGTTTATCTCCTTGTTCCAGATTGATGTAACTACTGCTATTTAAATTCCCCAGCTGCCATGGTGGGATTTAGCCTTAAAATGACCAAACACCATGGTATAATTTGGTGGACTTGGATTATGTTCAAAATAAAAACACTTGTTCGCGGTGTAATGTATTGAATGGAAATGATTGCCAAACTTTGTTGAGAATAATTCTGGCCATTGACCAGTACATTTCTTCTTATTGACAGATTCACGGTATATAGAATGGTTATAAAGCTCAATCAATCCATTGTGGAAGAAATTCAGCACCGAGAGAGGCTGAGAAGTTTACATACCTTTCACTAAAGTATGTTTGTCAGTAGGAGATGACCGAGCAAGTACACGGAGCTTTGGCCAGATTTTGTCAATACGTTCTTGCTCAACCTTAAAGTGAAACAAATAATTAAACGTGTGCAGGTTATTCATGTGTTATGAGCTCAATGCTTTTACATTCACGCAACTGTAACAAATTACATTCATTGCATTTGAAGTCGGAGGGATCTCGACCCGAAACGTCACCTGTTCCTTTTCTCCACAGATGCTGTCTGACCTGCTGAGTTACTCCAGGTTTTTTCTGTCTATCTTCGGTTTAAACCAGCATCTGCAGTTCCTTCCGATACATTCATTGCATTACTTTCAAGGGTCAAATAAACATTCCTTTATTGTTAACAAATTCTGAATTATTGGTGGATTTCTGAATTTGTGAATCGAGTAACAGAACCAGCTATCCTTCGTTATCCACATGAATAAAAACATGGGTTTCGGAAAGCAAGTGTATAATATTTCAGGCTTTATCAATGGGAAGGCAGGAGAAACTTTCCTCTTTAGACCTGGAATGAATCTGAACACAGATCTCGAGTCTGAGCTTGTAGTGAAGCCAAATGGCTGGCCAGTCCCAACAAACATATCATCGAATCATAAAGCACAGAAACAGACCCTTTGGCCCATTTAGCACCGACCATCAAGCATCCACTTCGGTGAATCCTATTTTACTCTCTCCCAAAGATTCTAGCACTCACCTATATTCTGGGGGAAATTCATAGTGCTCTATTAATCTATCAGCCTGCACAGCTTCGGGATGTGGGAGGAAGCCATGGTACTTGAAAGAAAACTATATAATCGCAGCAAAAATGCATAAACCTTGCATGGACGGCATGCAAAGGTCCTGATTGAACCAGATTTACTGGACTTGTGAGGCAGTTGCACCACTGTGCCCGTCCCACCATTGTGTCAGTAGTAGCTACACCATTGTGCCAGTCCCACCATTGTGCTAGTCCCACCATTGTGCCAGTCCCACCATTGTGCCAGTCCCACCATTGTGCCAGTCCCACCACTGTGCCAGTCCCACCATTGTGCTAGTACTAGCTACACCATTGTGCCAGTCCCACCATTGTGTCAGTCCCACCACTGTGCCAGTCCCACCACTGTGCCAGTACTAGCCACACCATTGTGCCAGTCCCACCATTGTGCCAGTCCCACCACTGTGCCCGTCCCACCATTGTGTCAGTAGTAGCTACACCATTGTGCCAGTCCCACCATTGTGCTAGTCCCACCATTGTGCCAGTCCCACCATTGTGCCAGTCCCACCATTGTGCCAGTCCCACCATTGTGCCAGTACTACCAGCACCATTGTGCCAGTCCCATATTCTAAAGCAGATCATGAAAATAGGCCAATACTTCTTCAAGGACTAACTTGAAGAAGTCAAAGTCGACATAAGATCAAACTAGACGTGGCACAATCAGTCGTCAATGTATTGATCCTCTGGACTGCAAAATGGCAAACAGTGGAGGACATCTGGGATCCTCACAGGGAAATAATTTAAATTTGCACAAAATAAATCTGCAGATAATGAATACTAAATAGCGTTGCTGTGGGAGATTACAAATATAAATCAAACCACTCACAGCCGATTTGGACCTCATTGGGACTTCCTAACAGAATGCCAATATCCTCAAACATTCCCATACCCTCAAGTGGTTCCATGTGGCTAGTAAAACAGCACGAACACAGTGCTGGAAAGATACTAATGCAAACGTCTTCCCCACTGATAACTTTGGAACAGGAAAGGCTGCACTTTTAGTTTTAATGGGGAAAATATTCAATTTTCTAATAGATTAGTTATTTTACTTTTTCAGTATATTGGCAATAGATTTGCTGTGGTATTATAGATTAATTATTTGATTATTATATTATAATAACAATAATTTTAAATATGGTTGATTCACCAAGATGAAAGTTGTAATTAAAAATTTTTAAAGAGCAGTGTAAAACAGCAGACATGTACAGTATAATTAAGTGTGATTCATGACACTACACTAATTGCCTGACACATTCTGTCATTTTATGAATGCTGGCCATTGCTTCATTCTTCCACAAGCACTGACTACATTCCATCATTTATAGAACACACTAGCACATTAAAATCAGCTGCACAGTTTATTGGTTCGTATTACCCATGGAAAACTTTCCAAAAATATCGTAAGTCGAAGATGTATTTAGTACACCTAACCTACCAAACCTCATAGCCGCGGCAGCTGCCAATCGTGGCTGACTGGGAGCTGCGGCTTGCTGCCGTTGCCCAGCATCACCAGAGAATGTCGCGCCACATAAGACACTGCCAGTCTGGGCAGCGGACAGGTCTGCCAGTCCGGGCAAAGATCAACATTCAAAATACGGTTTCTATTGAATGTGTATCGTAAAGTCGAAATATCTTAAGTGGAAGCATCGTAAGTCGAGGAGCATCTGTGTACTGTGACACGTATGAGCCATGGCATGTTGGATGTGGCCAGCAGTTCCCAAGGAAATTTAAGTTGATTAGCAAGAGAACCAAAGGAAAGGTGAGATTTTTTTTGTATTTGGATTGAGTGATTTATTTTAGAAAGCACTACCTGACTGACAGAATAAATAAATTAGGAGCAAAGAGGTCCTTCTACAGTTGTACCGGGCCCTGGTGAGACCGCACCTGGAGTACTGTGTGCAGTTTTGATATCAAAATTTGAGGAAGGATATTCTTGCTATTGAGGGCGTGCAGCGTAGGTTCACTAGGTTGATTCCCGGAATGGCGGGACTGTCGTATGTTGAAAGGCTGGAGCAATTAGGCTTGTATACACTGGAATTTAGAAGGATGAGGGGGGATCTTATTGAAACATATAAGATAATTAGGGGATTGGACACATTAGAGGCAGGAAACATGTTCCCAATGTTGGGGGAGTCCAGAACAAGGGGCCACAGTTTAAGAATAAGGGGTAGGCCATTTAGAACGGAGATGAGGAAGAACTTTTTCAGTCAGAGAGTGGTGAAGGTGTGGAATTCTCTGCCTCAGAAGGCAGTGGAGGCCAGTTCGTTGGATGCTTTCAAGAGAGAGCTGGATAGAGCTCTTAAGGATAGCGGAGTGAGGGGGTATGGGGAGAAGGCAGGAACGGGGTACTGATTGAGAGTGATCAGCCATGATCGCATTGAATGGCGGTGCTGGCTCGAAGGGCTGAATGGCCTACTCCTGCACCTATTGTCTATTGTCTATTGTCTAAAATAGTTTTCAAAAGGGAACAGGATAAATATTTAACAACAGAAAATTGGAGAAGTATGAGAAAGAGTAGAGGTGTGAATCTAACCAGACAATTGTGTGAAAGTTGGTGCACATTCAATGGTTACTTTCTGTGCTGTATCATTCGATGATTCTACAGCATATAAACAGTGAAATTTGTTACATTATATATATGTTAGAATTATATCAAAAGTATGCATTGTAATTATTCCAAATACTGTCTTTAACCCAACACTGCATAATAGATTTCATTAACGATATAAATATTGTTAATGGTATAAATGATAAATACATATGTAAAGAAGTTTAATAGCTTTGCATGTTATAATTTCCCTGCAGAATCCTAATGACCTAAATTAACAGTCTGTGTTAACCCTGCACACACTAGGGAATTGTGTCATAGAGTCATAGAATGATACAGAGTGGAAACAGGCCCATCGGCCCAACTTGCCCACACCGGCCAACATGTCCCAGCTACACCTGCCTGCGTTTGGTCCATATCCCGCCAAACCTGTCCTATCCATGAACCTGTCTGTTTCTTAAATGTTCGGATAGTCCCAGCCTCAACTACCTCATCTGGCAGCTTGTTCCATACACCCACCACCCTTTGTGTGAAAAAGCTACCCCTCAGATACCTATTAAATCTTTTTCCCCTTCACCTTAAACCTATGTCCTCTGGTCCTCGATTCATCTACTCTGGGCAAGAGACTCTACCCGATCTATTCCTCTCATAATTTTCTACACCTTGATAAGATCACCCTTCATCCTCCTGCGCTTCAAGGAATAGAATAGTGTCATACAAAGATATTAAAACTGGCTTCTGTAATATTAAGCTGGTTTTTCTGTCATATTTCAGGCCATCCTAAATAGGGTAATTTTGGCAGTATACTAAACTGGAGATGACACTAACAAGCCATACCAGAATGACACTGCGATGATATAATACGATCAGACATCATTATACATACTTTAATATACTGAGTTTAACTCACCTCTCCTTTTTCATTCCGGATCCTCCTGTTGAAATCTTTGCCCTCCAAGCAGATGAAGTCCTCGCCTGGATTAATGATACCACATTTAATAGCAATGGCTCGAGCTGTATTAATGTTGTCCCCTGTAACCATGCGTACTGTAATACCAGCTTGCTGGCATTTTTTGATGGCGTCAGGAACCTACACAAAAATATAGTTGAGGAATCAAGGTTGTTCAACTCAATTCCGCTTATTATACAAAATGTTAACTTATTTAACCAAATGAAGGAAAATGATGTGGTAAAATTAAATAACATTACAACAAAAATGACGTGATACATGTAAACCGCAAGAGATATATATATCTCTCTGGAAATTGTTCTCTCCAGCTTATTATTCCAACTCTATGGGTAGCTTAATATGAAAACATGATAGTGTGGATCTGGAAATATAAAATAAAACTGGAAGATGATCTGCGGAGAGAAGAATGTTACATTTTCAAACTAATTAACCATCATTTAATTCATCATTTAATTTAATATATTATCTTTATCGAAGTAACTCACTTCGTATAAATCTCCCCAGATCTTTTGGATGGAATATTTTTGTTATCCACATTGAAGTGTAGTATACCAAGCTAAATGATGCACATTTGATAATTACAGTCTTTTCTGTACACCTCAATGATAACGTAACATATATCTATGATTCTCTCCACATGCTGGTATCATTGATCTGTGCAATCTAGCAAAATATAATTATGGTATCAAATAGTTTAAATTTTCCTGTGGAAAAAGAGACAATTTTGACTTCTATTTACGGATTGTCTATATTTCCATCACTCCTTACAGGTGTACCACTCTACAGACATTGATCGAGTAACATTAAATGTCCAAAACCAAACGTTCGGTCAGAGATTCAGGTTTAAAGGAGACCCTTAAAGGAAGAAAGCAAGGCAGAGAGATAGAGAAATTTTGTGATGGAATTGCAGAATTGAAGGCACGACCACTTTAAGTGGAGTATTAAAATTAGGGATTCTCAAGACAATGGAAATGGAGGGACACGGATATTCAGAAAACAAAATCTCATTAATAAAATTCAAAATATCAGTGAATTTCATTCATGGTATTTGAAGTTCTTTAATCTTGCGACTTTGCACTAGTGTCTCAAGTGTTTTCAGCTTTGAATCTTTTGTGCCTGAGACTCAGTCACAAGTGGGAAAGGAGGTATTCGATAAGGCAGGTGAGTGGACAGGATAGTAGGTGGTCCTCTTCTTCAATTATTGTTGCTGGGCTTCCGTGTACTCCTGATGAGGAGACTTCAGGTTCTCAGTGCTAACCTCATGTTCTTTCTCCATTTTGATTGATTGTGGGTCATAAGTCTTGAGTACATCCTTGAAACACTTCCATCTGATCTTCTTGTTGCAATAGAGGAATGCTGTGGAAATATGCTTTGTCCACAGCTTCCAATGAACTTGCACTGGTCTTGGCAGGGCCAAGAGCTGAATTCTTCACTGGAAACTTTACAGTAACAATAATCCAGAATGTAAATCACAATGCATCTCCACAATCTGCAGATAAATATGAGTAGGTATGACAATCTGTTCTGTTGCTTTTTTTGTATTGAGGATACAATTCTAATAATAAAATAATGATGTGGGGGGAGGGGAGAGAAGGTTCTTGCTGTGTCTGTCAAACAACCTACGCAATCTCAATGTACATTTCTGTTAAGAGCATCACTCAACTTAAAAGAAAACTTCTGGTAGGAAGTAAAGCCATTGTACAGTAAAGGTGCAGATAAGATCTTGCTTTCCCTTTTAAGAATAAGCTCGTAATCCCTTAAGTGTTTATTAAAATATTTTCTATTTTAAGAATTAAACTTGAATGGTGGAAGCTGATTTTTCTTAAACTTTCACAAATCATGTTTCCCATCAAATCTGATTAAGTTGATTACCATTAATAGACTCATAGAATCATACAACGGGAAAACAGGCTCTTCAGCCAAACACTCCTATGCCGACCAACATGCCCTTTCCACACTTGTCCCACTTGCTTGCATTTGGCCCATACTCCTCTAAACCTATCCTATCCATGTACCTGTCTAAATGTTTTTTAAACATTGTGATTATACCTACCTCCGCTATCTCCTCCGGCAGCTTGTTCCATACACCTACCACCATTTGTGTAAAAAATTGCCGCTCAGGTTCCCATTAAATCTTTCTCCCTTTTACCTTAAACCTATGTCCTCCGGTTTTCGATTCTTCCAATCTGGGTAAATAGCTCTGTGCCATTTATCCTATTTATTCCTCCCATGATCTTATACACCTCTATAAGATCACCCCTCATCCTCCTGCTCTTCCGATAAAGTCCGAACATGCTCAACCTCTCCTTTTGCCCAGGCTCTTGAATTCTGGCAACATCCTACAATATCTTTTCTGCATCCTTTCCAGCTTAACAACATCTTTCCTATAACAGGGTGACCAAAACTGAACAGAACACTCTAAGTGTGGCCTCACTAATGTCTTGTACATCTGTAACATGACCTCTCGACTTCTATACTCAGTGCTCTGATTGATAAAGGCCAATGTGCCAAAAGCCTTCTTGACCACCTTATGCACTTGTGACGCCACTTTGAAGAAACTATGCACCTGCACTCCTAGATCCCGATGATCTACAGCAGTGCTTCTTATACTGGTGAATGGTTCACCCAAGGGTGAATGAAACTAGAGGGGTGCATGAAGGGTGAATGACTTAATATATATAAAATTATACACAAGGGAGAATAAGACAAAAATTACCAAAAAACATAAGAAAATTTAGTCGAGGGTGAATGAAATGTTGTGATAAAGATTCAAGGGTGAATGAGTCTGGAAAGATGACATGGGAAGTACATGGGCTATTCCAGCCCGACCAGTCGCTGTGTAGGTCCTGCCCAGGTTTGACTTCCCAAAATGCAACACCTCACAGTTCTCTGTATTACATTCCTTAAATTATTCCTCAGCCCACCTGCCCAAGTGATCTAGACAGTGCTGCAATTTTAACAACCACCTTCGCTATCTTCAAATCTATGCACTTTAGTGTCATATCAAAACTTACTATTCATGCCTTGTACATTCTAATGCAAATCATTTATCTAGATGGCAAACAGCAATGGGCCCAGCACCAAACCCTGAGGCACACCACTAGTCAGAAGCCTCCAGTCCGAAAAAGGTGCATAAATATTCTGGATAACTTTTAAATGTGTAGGAAGGAACTGAGTGACTCCAGCTTTTTGTGTCTATCTTTGGTTGAAATCAGCATTTCAACCGAAATGCTGATTTCAACTGAAGATAGACACAAAAAGCTGGAGTCACTCAGTGGGTCAGACAGCATCTCTGGAGAAAAGGAATAAGTGATGTTCGGGTCGAGATCCTTCTTCAGGCTGAAAGGTCACCTATCCCTTTTCTCCAGAGATGCTGTCTGACCCACTGAGTTACTCCAGCTTTTGGCGTTTAATTTTTAAATGTGGTAATTTGAGGGTAGGAGGAATGTCAATACAGAACGACCAATTTCAAGTTATTTTGTCCCGACACTAAAACATTATACCCTACTTCAAGTGTTACAGAATTGCAGCAAATATTTTATCCACCGCACAACAGAAGAGGCTTGCTGGGGTTATCTGATCATTATAATTTTTTGCATGCTCCTCCCTGTGCACTTTCAATGACTGCACTTGGTCAAAACCTCAGAAACAAGGACAATAACATCAGGATCTGCAGTGATATACACTTAATATGGTGCATTATGTTGGCCAAAATATTTGCAAATTACATGTGTGGATTTAGGTGATCCGAGTGTTTTGTTATTTAATCAACTTTGTCATTCCTTTGAAGTTACGACTGAAATTTCCACGACACAGTTGGTGAATAAAGATGCGAGCTGGGCAACGATTCTAACATTCCCTTATAAATATGTGATGCCTTTTAGTCCTTTAAAGCAGTTTCAACAGGCTGACAGATATAATATGATGGAGCCCATGAGAGTGAGTTGAAAGAGCACCAACTGAATAATGCAGAGATGGAGCTGATTCGTAAACCCACCTCTGCATTCCCTCAACGGATTTAGAAAGAATTCTCCTTCTCACTGTCTCTGCACATTTACATACAAGGTACAAGCAAGGATTTCGCTGGAACACTTTCACTTCCCTGGATGGATGCAGATACACAACGCAAAGGTCAATTCCATCCATGAAAAAAAAACAGCTTGCTTTACTGGTAGCTCATTCAGCACTGGAACTTTGTCGATGCACTGTTTTATGTACTGTGTGCAGTCCAGCGGTTCACTGAGCCTTCATTGGCAGCACCTTACAAACGTGCAAGCTCAACCAGGACAGGTCAGACCATTTTGCCAGGTTGGAGGTGTCCAAGACTAGAGGACAAAGGTTTAAGGAAAAAAGGGCAAAGTTTAAAGGAGATGTATGGGGCGTTTTTTTTACATAGAGGGTGGTGAATGCCTGGAATGTGCTGCAAGAAGTGGTGGTGGAGGCAGGTACGACAGTGGCATTTAAGAGGCACTTAGATATCCAGGGAATGGATGGTGCATGAATCACGCAGAAGCAGATGAGATTAGTTTAGCTTGGCATCATATTCAGCACAGACATGGAGGGCCGAAGGGCCTGTTCCTGCGCTGTACTTTTCTACTTTCTGTTTCTATGTTCTACAACAATGCCTGCAGGTCTTTGGAACATTACTTGAACATCCTGATCGGAACATGCATCAATGTTCCCTTTGTTGCCATTGAGGCAATATCCTGGAAATCCTTCACACAGTAATGTTGGGATGATTCCTCCACATAGACTGCCGTGTTTCAAGCTGGCAGCTCAGCTCAATGGCATTGGTACTGCCATAAATGTTCAGCGTTATAGTGATGCCCAAATCTCAAAATGGAGATTTTCTTGTACATCTGATTTTATAAACAAAATTCACAAATGGTATGGAATAGGTCGGGTAGACGCACAGAGCCTCTTGCCCAGAGTAGGGGAATCCAGGACCAGAGGACATAGGTTTGAGGTAAAGGGATAAAGATTTAATAGAAATCTGAGGGGTAACTATTTCACAAAAAGGGTAGTGGGTGTATGGAACAAGCTGAAAAGAGAAGGTAGTTGAGGCAGGGACTCTCGCAACGTTTAAGAAACAATTAGACAGGTACATGGATAGGACAGGTTTAGAGGGATATGGGCCAAATGCAGGCAGGTGGGACTAGTGTAGATGGGACATGTTGGCTGGTGAAGGCAAGTTCGGCTGAAGGGCCTGTTTCCACGCTGTATCACTCTACGACTCTAAATACCGTAAGGCAGAAACATTTACATCAAACAATTAAAAAGTGAAATTGCATTGAATTGGTATGGTTTTTAATTCAATGTAAAACCAAATAATCGCTCTGGAAATTTTAACTATGATTTAGTCAAAGAGGAACGTTTTCTGTCTTTGAAGACAATAGGCAACTTTTGCATGTTCGGTTTTTATTGCTGATTTGAAATTATACAGATGCAATGTAGATATTTATGAAATATTCTCACTGTGAAACTCTCATAAAAATCACATTTTCACAAGTTCACAAGTTATAGGAGTAGAATTAGGCCATTCAGCCCATCGAGTCTACTCTGCCATTCAATCGTGGCTGATCTCTGCCTCCTAATCCCATTTTCTTGCCTTCTCCCTATAACGTAATCAAGAATTTGTCTATCTCTGCCTTAAAAATATCTATTGACAGCCTCCACAGCCCTCTGTGGCGATGAGTTCCACAGATTAACAACTCTCTGACTAAAGAAGTTCCTCCTCACCTCCTTTCTAAAAGAGAGCCCTTTAATTCTGAGGCTATGACCTCTGGTCCGAGACTCTCCCACCCGTGGAAACATTCTTTGCACATCCACTCTCTCTATGCCTTTCATTTTGTAGCAGGGGGTGCAGGTTTTTAATGATATTCTACATGATAATTAAAGATTAGCATCCATTCTGACTCTAAACATAAATCCACCCTGATAATTATTTTGAAATGCAGATTTTACAGCAAAATAAGAAGTTTGTCATTGTTTTAGAGTATTCCAGCTTCCAACTTAGTCACTTGTGTATGTTTCAATCCTTAATTAAGGTAGACACAAAATGCTGGAGTAACTCAGCGGGTCAGGCAGCATCTCTTGAGAGAAGGAATGGGTGACATTTTGGGTCGAGACCCTTTAGATTTTGTATTCTGTGTATTTTTATTCTGTATATTTTGTGATTTTTTTATGCTGTATATTTTGTAATTTTGTATTCTGTAGACCAGTGAAAGATTTAATAAATTATTATGCAATTTGCGGCTTGTTCTTTCTGAGTGATGGCCAAGGCGATTGGCTGCTCAACCAGTTTAATGGCGTCACTAATGCCAAGCTCCAGGGATTCCCAGCAGCTGGCAGTGATTAACGTCAACAGAGAAGATGTCCGTGCCACAGAGTCCATTACTTTTTTGTGAAAAAGTTACCCCTCAGATTCTTATTAAATCTTTTTCCCTTTACCTTAAACCTATGTCCTCTGGTCCTGGATTCCCCTACTCTGGGCAAGAGACTCTGTGGGCAGTTTTCATCAAGGACAGTGCCGTGCACAATGACACTGTTACCAAGTTCAAAATGCCTGCCATTAAAGTTGGTGCTGTGCAAACAGAAAAGTGCCTCTGGTTTAGACATTCCTGGGCGTAATATGTGAGTTTTAGCCCATCAAGTTTCACAGGTTAGAACAGTTAAAGGCCTGTCCCACTTAGATGATTTTAAGGCGACTGCCGGCGACTAGACTGTCGCCGAATGTTCGCCGGGGTGTCGCGGGCATGATCGTGAGGAGTCTTCCAAAGATCGTAGTGGATCGTAGTGGATCTCGGCACGTCGCCGAGAAATCAAATGGTTTGAAATCTCTCGGCGACAGCTGGCTTGTCGCCAGGTATCGTTGCTTATTGCGGGCGCTGTCGCATGCTGTCCCCAGGTTTGCTAGGTTCTCTTAAGATACATTTAGAAGCACATAATATTAAAATAAGTAAAGTCATTTCAACATACCATAGAATGCTTGTTTTTTTACCAATTTATTTACCGTCAGGACATTTGACAGGTAGATTGGGGGCGACAGTTTGACGGTCAGGTAAGCGTGGGAATTTTCGCGATGTTTTTGGCCTCAGCCATTACATTTAAAGTGGGCTCCAAACCCAGATATTCAACCCAGAAACCAGATATGCATCTCCCGTACATTTTCAAAGAATGCCCACACACTTTTCACAAAACTCCACTGAACCACTTTTTAAATTATTTTTTAAAATACAGCTATTAGTAAACTAAATCCAGTTTATTCCTTGTTACCGTGAAGCTTGGTTTCTCAGTAACCCATACAAGATGTTATAGTTCAAAACTCTCAAGTATTTACCGACTTGTCAGTGATTTCAGCGAAAACCAGGATGCCGGAGAAGCATTGACAGCGTGGGAATTTTCGCGATGTTTCAGAAGACGCTGTAATCTCGACCTGACTCGGTATTGTCGTGGTCATTGTCGTCGGGTAAAAGAAAAGTTCGGCGATCTGCTACGACTTTGACAGTCACTGGCAGTCGCCAAAAAGATCGCCTAAGTGGGTCAGGCCCTTAACTAATTTTAAGCATCGTTAGCATTTTACTAAACAAAATGTAAAGGTGGTGAAAGGTAATGACATTTATCCCGAGGAAACTATCCAGGATATTTTTTTAATTTGTATTATATTCTTCAGAATGTTACTCAATCCAAAAAATAATAACTTCTCTGCAAATTCAGATAATAGTATAATCAAAGTAGAACTTTTTCTCCATTACAATGAAATCGTTTTTAGAAGTTAATTTCATGTTCCTGCTGTTAAACTGCACGCATTGTGGTGGGGTGCTGTCTTTCTGAGAATGTGTGTTGTCACTGAGAGGGAGATGGGTGTTGCTGTCATCCCATCGAGCACAATAATACCCACACAGACAAAATGGATGTGACGCGGCGTCAAGAGTGGGAAACCCAACAGTGCAACAGCATCTGAAGGGTTTCTGACCGCATTTAAAGGTCTGTTAGAACTTGACTGAAGAAAAATGTTGCCGTCTTTCGCTATCTTCACCTGTTATTTGGTGATTGAGGAAAGTGGCAAACAGGCTCCCATTTGTCTGCTGAATCCAGGTGCAGTAAATGTTGGAGCAGAGATTGTTGTTGACCAGATGAAGTCTACCCTCCCGTTAAAAGGCAAGGTCAAAAGCTTCCTGAATCAGACAAGAAAAATGTGTGCGTGCAATATTTAAGATGTCACATTCTGAAAAATGGATCTGGGGTTAAAGAGAATGGCAAAACCAGAGTGCCTTCTTTCCACCTGTTATTTCCACCCAGGTAAAGAAAGTCTTTATAATATAAATGATGAACCGTTCCATCCTTGTAAGGGGAACACAAAAGCTGTGAAGACAACATTTTTTCCATGCTTTAGATTCAATTTGTTTTATAACTTGTGGGACAGTTGTATGGTGTGGGGCCAGGAATAGATCGCAGCACAGCACTGATCAGGCCCAGAAGTAGCACGTGTGCTGCATTTCAATGTCCTAGTTGTTGGAAGGGCATCAAATTCAGCACACATGCTAATTCTGGGCACAGCACTGGTCAGGGCAAAGTTTCAAACGCAGCATAACTACAATCTATTCCAATGCCCACCCCATCCATGACCAAACAGACACAATCCACCGTGCTCTGGTCTATTGGAAATGCTGCAATGTGAAAATGTTGACTGGCGTTGACACTTTCTCACTTCTGCCGTCGCAGCTGCGGCTTGCCTGCAGTCCGTCTGTCTTTTGTGTTTTTTGTTGTTTTTGTCTCAATTGTAGTGTTAATATGATGTAGTGTTGTATGTTATGTTTTGGGGGGGGGGGGTGGGAGGGAACGGGAACTGTAACATTCTCTCTCCAGAACGGAGACGCGACCTTTGTTCTGTGCCGTGTCTCCGTTCCCATTGCGGCCTACCACCGGCCATGCACCTGGGACCACCTGGGGCTCTGGTTCGCATAGCCCGCGGCCCGGACTCACCACCTGCGGCGCTGGCTGCCTGCGGATGCTACGGGAGCGGCTGCGACTCGTCTCCGGAGGCTCCGGCGCGGGCCGCGTGGACGTCGGAAGCCCGCAGGCCCCTGGATGGGGGCCGACATCGGGAGCTCCGGCAGCGGCAGCGTGTTCGCCCGCCCCGAATCGCGGGGCTTGGGTCGGCCCGCCACAGACCTTTCACCGTCCGGCGGGGGCTTCAATATCGGGAGCCCCGACCGCCCCGACGTGGCAACTCCAACAGCCTGACCGCGGGACAAGACGGCAGGGAAGAGAAAAAGACATTCTGGCCTTCCATCACAGTGAGGAGGGACTGGAGGAGACTCACTGTGATGGATGTTTCTTTTTGTTTGGTGTTAGTTGTGATTGTATGTGTTATTGCATTTTTATTGATTAATCTTATTGGTCTTATTGTTCAACTGCGGGTAATGTTTCATTTTACTACACATTTATGTGTATGTGACAAATAAACGACTATTGACTATTGACTATTGGCATATTTGCTTTCTTTAGTGCAAGTCCGTGTTGGTGTTCTAAAGGATCCGATGACTTAGAGCCGAGGGGAAGTAGTGACCTTTATAGTGATGGGGAAAGGTCTTGGCTCTCTCAGCAAGCCAACATGGAGCAGTTGACTTTATTTTGAAATAACCTCACTTTTGAGGTGGAAGGTCATCTAAGAAACCCAGAGCTGTTGAGATCCACTGACAGACGATCTGAAAGTAATTATGAATGGCCGCATAACAGTAGACTTCCCTGTGCCGTCTTTCATGAAATCATCCTCGTCATCCTCTGAGTTGCGTAGACTCCATGGCAGCTTCTGAAGAGATTCCCTCAGTCAGTAATTTTTACTGGCAACTTAAAATATTTGCAGTAAGTCTTGGATGCAAAATAAAAGCTTTTATCCAAATGGATAAAAGTAGAAAAATGTATCCAACCACCCTTCTAGTTTTGAGGAAAGTCTGTGGTCAATTATGCATTCGTTTTATACGTGCAAAGTTTTTGAATGTTGCTATGGAGTTGAAATTAAATAATTAAGCCCTTTGAACGTGCTTGTCTGTACCAGAACAACTCCCCATTGCAACAAAACACAGTTTGCAGTACTTTTAGCTCTTGTGAATTGCTTGCTTTACATAACCTAAACAAGGGTTCACAGCAGTACTGGAAATTTTGAAAACCAAGACCATACCTGGACTTTTTATACAAATAAATTAACCAACAGTAGCAGCTCAGGCTAAAAATATGCCAACATGCTCAGCCCAGAGCCCGTGAAAGCGTTACTATTGACTAGATCGTGCTTTCTGGGTCCATTATCTCCACGATTTGGCTCCTGCAGCTGCCCACTGTAGCGTGAAAGTAAAGAGTGCACTGGAGATTAGATGCCAAGTCATTGTGAGCCAGGCATCCAAATAAATCTTCAAATCTGGCCCATATGTCAGACAGCACTATTTATATGAATGGCAATGAATTAGTGAATACCAGCGATTTGCATTTCTTTTTACTTCAATTAATATTAATGCTTAGAATAAGTTTACATTAGCCAAATCCGTTTTAAATATAATGTATTAAGTTATTATTATTAAAAAAACTTTTAACTTCTCAAATTATTTACATCTATTTGAACTGTTTTTAAATGTCTCAGTTCACCCACAAGCTTAGTCTTGGCTCGGGTTCTGACACTTGAGTTTAGCAATACAACGTGGAAACAGGCACTTCGACCCAGTGAGTTTGCACCGACCTGCGATCCCCGCACATTAACACCACCCTACACACACTAGGGACGATTTTACATTTATACCAAGCCAATTAACCTACAAACCTGTATGTCTTTGGAGTGTGGGAGGAAACCGATGATCTCGGAGAAAACCCACATGGTGATGGGGAGAATGTACAAACTCAGTACAGGCAGCACCTGTAGTCGGGATCAAACTTGGGCCTCTGGCGTTGTACGTGCTGTCAGACAGCAACTCTACTGCTGCAGCACCGGGACGCCCTGACGTCTAGTTCCCACCAGCAAAATTATCCATCCATGTTCATTTACATCCATGGTGCCATACAGCCTAATGTGGCCACAAAGTTCAGACTGGATTGAACTCAATGTATAGTGTGAGTTAAGCACAACCTTTTACCTTAATTATTTCCACAATACATTGCTATCCATTCCAAACTCCATTACCTCCTTGCTGGCCGGTAAGGCTAATATCAGGCCCTTCAGCCCAACTCATCCATGCCGATCAAGGTGCCTAACTGAGTTAGTTTAATTTGCCTGCATTGGGCCTATATCCCTCTGAACGTCACCTATCATGTACCTGTCCAAGTCTCTTTTAAATGTCATTATTGTACCTACCTCTACCATTTCCTCTGGCAACTCGATCTATATATGCACTACCCTGTGTGTGGAAAATGTCGCCTCTCTCACCTTGAACCGATGCCATGGCACTTTAGACTTCCTTCTCTGGCTATTCACCATATCTCATGCTGTTATGAACCTCAGAGGTCACCCCTCAGCCTCCTTCTCTTCACGGAAAGCTGCCTCTCCTTGTAACTCAAGCCCTCCAATCCCAGTAATATCCTTGTACAATATCCTTGTGCCTTTTCTAGTTTCATCACATACTATATAATAGCAACCAGAATTGCACACAATATTCCAAGTGCAGTCACACCAACGATTTGTACAATGATGCCATGTCATCCCAACTCTGCTACTTTGACTCTATCAAAATGAGATTATACAGTCTGTGCTGAATTATGCACAGATCGGGCCTGCACTTTCACAACCAACATATTCAGACTACCTAATACATTTGGAATGGACTCATTTAAAACAACCTTGTGGAAAGCAACTTCTTCCCTCTGTCTGTGAAGCAAATGATGCTGGTTCTAAAGACAAGCAACAGCGTTGAAGTCTGGAAACTACCCTGTATTCTCTTGCCTCCTTGGCCTAAACCACTTCTCAAAAACAGAATGTTTATGAATTTCACAGTCAGATTTAAAGATTCTGTTCTCAAAACCTTGGTTTAAGCATTCTTAAATCTTCATATTCTGTGAATGCTACTTTCTGTGCATGGAATAAATGTGCATTCTAACAACAACTAGAAACAATAAGAAATAGGAAGAGGAATTGCGCTCTGAGCCTGCTGTGGCTTTCACTAATATCAATCCGATACCAGCCTTAACTCGAAGATAGAAACAAAAAGCCGGAGTAACAGCGGGACAGGCAGCATCTCTGGAGAGAAGGAATGGCCTTCAGGTCTGAAGAAAGTTCTTGACCTGAAATGTCACCCATTCCTTCTCTACAGAGATGCTGCCTGTCCTGTTGAGTTACTCCAGCGTTTTGTGCTTATCTTCAGTTTGACCCAGCATCTGCAGTTCCTTCCGACACTCTAGCCGTAACTCTACTCTTCTACCAGTTCACAGAATCCTAGACTTGCCTTTTTGCACAAAATGTTAATTGTTAAGTGGGAATGTTAACAAAATAAACTGTTAGTGAAACATTTATTCTAACCGGAGGTTGTTTCTCTCCACTTACTTCTGCCTTTACTGGGTCAATCCAAGTCAATCATTAGCCGAGAAGCCACCATTTCCACTGATGGCTTCTCTGAATGAAACATCATGCCATTGTGAATGCAGCATAATGAATAGTTCATGAAAAAAGATAGATCTGCGCAGATATTAACAACCATCTCATTTGGTCTCATCGCTCAGAATACTATTGGATGGGCCCACTGTTTGACCAAAATTGCAAGAAGAAAATGTTATGGCATTTTTATTGGTACTTTCCTCAGAATGCATCAACTCATTTCTTAACATCAAAATGTTTTGCTTTAACCCAAACATAAGCTCTCGGAGTTGATTTGTATGCACTTTTTTTTGCGCCTTTAGGATTAAGCCTCTATCTTTTATTAACAGATCAACAGAGATATTCTAAATTTGTATTTGAGGGAAATTAAAGATGAGCTTTAATGATGTGAAACAGTTGAATTACATCAAGTTTGAAAACTGTAATATTTAAATAACCATCCACAAGAAGAATGTTCCTGTTTGAAATAGATCACTAGCCTAAAGGGTTAGGGGGAGTTTAAATGGTGCTGGCACCACAATGAATGAAAGTAAATTAATTGGAAATGACCAGAGGGTTGTGAAATTGCCAAGTTTATCTTTCTGACTTGTGGCCCAACCAATTACACCCTTCTTTTCCACATTGGGAATAATTGCCCTGAAGCGAGAACCGTTCTTTGATTCTTAATCCTGACAGAGAGACACTGGCAAGATATTTCTTCGATGTAAAGAAGAAACATGTTTGGGATATCGAATTGCAAGTTTCAGTTTCTTGCATTTCATGGATTACGTGGCTCTCTTGAACTGAATGACTGGCATGTTGCAGCTCCGTCCTGAAATATTATTTTATTACGACAGATTAATTGTTTCATTGCACTAATGAATGGCTTTGATGAAAGACAATGAAAAGTGGTGCAACAGTAGTGTTGCTGTCTTACAGCACCAGGGACCTGGGTTCAATCCTGACTATGGGTGCTGTCTGTACGGAGTTTGTACATTCTCCCTGTGACCACGTGGGTTTTCTTTGGGTGCTCCAGTTTCCCTCCACATACCAAAGATGTGCAGGCTTGTAGATTAATAGGTTTCTGTACAATTTACTGTGTGTAGGATAAATCTAGTGTCCTATTGGTTCGTTCTAGTGATCGTTGGTTGGTGCGGACTCGATGGGCCGAAGAGCCTGTTTCCATGCTGGATCTCTACACTAAACTAAAACTAAACTAGACTTTCTCTAGATATATAAAGATTCTTTTAAAAATTAAATTCAATGGTTTTGCTAATGCACAGTCTTGTAGTGGCTTGTAAACTGCTTCTGAAAATCAGATCCATGGATTTCAGTTTTAGAAGCAAAATATAACATTTAGCCTCCACTGCATTGCACATTTAGCACAAACAACCCAACCTGAATTTATGCTCCCAACATCATTTCAAGGTGTGCATGACGTAGGTACAACTGCGTAACCATGGAGATGAATAATACTGGCTAGGACCAGGAGAATGAGATGTGGAAGTCTGGGATTTACGGACAGATCCTCAGCTCTGCCCCATTGGTTCAGTACTCCGATACCAGCAGGGAAGAAGCTGTTCCTCAATCTGGTGGTATGTGCTTTAAAGCTCTTGTTTCTATTGCCCGACAAGATAGGGGAGAAGAAGAAATAGCGGGGTGTAAATGGTCCTTGATTATGCTAGCTTCTTTACCGAGGCAGCGTGAAGTATAGACAATAGACAATAGACAATAGGTGCAGGAGGAGGCCATTCAGCCCTTCGAGCCAGCACCGCCATTCAATGCGATCATGGCTGATCACTCTCAATCAGTACCCCGTTCCTGCCTTCTCCCCATACCCCCTCACTCCGCTATCCTTAAGAGCTCTATCCAGCTCTCTCTTGAAAGCATCCAACGAACTGGCCTCCACTGCCTTCTGAGGCAGAGAATTCCACACCTTCACCACTCTCTGACTGAAAAAGTTCTTCCTCATCTCCGTTCTAAATGGCCTACCCCTTATTCTTAAACTGTGGCCCCTTGTTCTGGACTCCCCCAACATTGGGAACATGTTTCCTGCCTCTAATGTGTCCAATCCCCTAATTATCTTATATGTTTCAATAAGATCCCCCCTCATCCTTCTAATAGATGGAGTCAATGATGGGGAGGCTGTTTTGTGTGATGGACTTGGCTGTATCCACAACTACCTGCAATCTCTTATGGTTTTGGGCAGTGCTGTTGCCAACCGGAGATGTGTTGCATCCAGATAGAATGCTTTCGACGGTGCACATATGGCCCAGTGGTGTGGATTTACCCTTATTTTTTTTGTCATAAAAATTATTCCTGAGGCTAGGTGGAGATATATTTGAAATTAAACAAAGAAGTCAAGAAGGCAACAAAATGTATAACCTGCTCTCTGTCACTTGAGAAAGAACAATTTTCTGTTGGGATTCCTCAATGTTGCAATGTGGAATCACACGTAATGCAGAATCCCAAACTCCTAAATTCAATGGGGATTGTGGTGCACAGGGTTGGTATGTTTGCCCCTGTGTAAAAATCACCGCCCTTCATTTTCAAGTATTTGACTTACGTTTTTGTGTATTTTTATCTAACTTTATTTTCAAAATGTCATCATATTTATTTTCAATTCTTTAAGTTTCAAAACTATTTTTAAAATGCTAACGTCAATGGCGGCTGAGACAGAAGGCAAAGCTCTGGTCCCGCCCAACATTTGCCTTCTGCCAAGGGAATCGTGAAGGATAGGACTCAGTCACCATTCCACCAACGTCCAGAACAGGCCACCTCAGTCCAATATGCAGGAGGCCAGCAAACTACGCCCTTCAAATCCAACCCAAGATGGTGGAGGAAAAGCAGGGATTGCAGTCAAAGATTTCATGTAGAGGACCGCATCAACCTTATCCATTCTGTTGGGTTTTGCTGTTCCGAAGGCCAGCATTATACTGATTTTGTGCAAAAACCATTTCTGCTTCTGGATGATTAGGCAGAGTTGGGTTGATTATGTCATTGGATGTATGTCCTAAGAAGGGTCTCGACCCAAAACGTCACCTATTCCTTTTCTCCAGAGATGTTGTCTGACCCACTGAGTTACTCCAGCTTGTTATGTCTCCTATGCCCTATCTGGAATCCACCTTTTACTGCCTCAGTCCTTTCTGATATGAACTGTTTCAGCAAAAGAGTAATTCCTAGTTAGTAGCTCAATGCAGAATGCAGGCAGTTATTAAGTGGATGACAACAGCTCCAAAGTTAATAAATAATTAGATAGTAATTGCGGTTTCCCAAGTGTCAGCAGGTTATACATTTCGTTGCCTTCTTGACTTCTATGTTTAATTTCAAACATATATCCCCCTAGCTTCAGGAATTTTTTTTTATGGCAAAATAATATGGGTAAAAAGTGGCTATTCCTACATACTTATGTTATTAAATAATAGCTACCAAATGATCATAAACACAGCAGGTATTTGGAACTATATTTAGTCTGCTCTTTCTGATAATTATGTGTTTGCTTTTAATCTGTGGCATACATCACTGCAACAATAAAATACCTATCTAATCATCACTATAAATATTCTCGTTTGCTGAAATCTCAACTTTAATAGCATGAAAATTGCTAGGAAAATTCCAGGGAGTGCACAGCACCTATCATTATTAGTACATTACAAAAATAAATCAGTCTCTTTATTGGCTGTCTTTCTCTAATCATATCTTATTTGACACTAATTTCCCTTATTTCCTTCACTGTCATTTGTTCTGTTTCTTTCTCGTCATCTTTACATTTAATTGGCTCCAAGGACAGAGAACAATATCTGTCGTTTAGGGTGCTAAACACCCCTGTTGATCACCATTATCAATTTGCACTTCCAGCAAACAGCAGTGCAAAAATAACACCATCAGAAAGGTGAGATTTTAAAAAAACGTGGAATTTACTCTGCTCACCAGCCGTGTTTCTGGATCGCATTCGAATCGTAGGTTCATCGAGTTGCACAGCATAAAAACAGGCCCTTCAGCACACGACCATAAGGCCGGCTTTTTTTACCCTCTTACGTGGGATTTTACCTGCGCAATGCCATGACTATTTAAGTGGATGTCTAACTGTTTAGTTTAGAGATTACAGTGCAGAAACAGGCCGTTTCGGCCCACTGGGTCAGCCAATCAACCTACAAACCTGTACGTCTTTGGAGTGTGGGAGGAAATGGCAGGCAGTAACTAGTGGGGTACCGCAAGGCTCGGTGCTGGGACCGCAGCTATTTACAATTTACATTAATGACTTGGATGAAGGGATTAAAAGTACCATTAGCAAATTTGCAGATGATACAAAGCTGGGTGGTAGTGTGAACTGTGAGGAAGATGCTATGAGGTTGCAGGGTGACTTGGACAGGTTGTGTGAGTGGGCGGATGCATGGCAGTTGCAGTTTAATGTGGATAAGTGTGAGGTTATCCACTTTGGTGGTAAGAATAGGAAGGCAGTATTATCTGAATGGTGTCAAGTTAGGAACAGGGGAGGTACAATGAGATCTGGGTGTCCTAGTGCATCAGTCACTGAAAGGAAGCATGCAGGTACAGCAGGCAGTGAAGAAAGCCAATGGAATGTTGGCCTTCATAACAAGAGGAGTTGAGTATAGGAGGAAAGAGGTCCTTCTGCAGTGGTACAGGGCCCTAGTGAGACCGCACCTGGAGTACTGTGTGCAGTTTTGGTCTCCAAATTTGAGGAAGGATATTCTTGCTATTGAGGGCATGCAGCGTAGGTTTACTCGGTTAATTCCCGGAATCGCGGGACTATCATATGTTGAAAGACTGGAGCGACTAGGCTTGTATACACTGGAATTTAGAAGGATGAGAGGAGATCTTATCGAAATGTATAAGATTATTAAGGGGTTGGACACGTTAGAGGCAGGAAACATGTTCCCAATGTTGGGGGAGTCCAGAACAAGGGGCCACAGTTTAAAAATAAGGGGTAGGCCATTTAGAACTGAGATGAGGAAAAACTTTTTCAGTCAGAGAGTTGTGAATTTGTGGAATTCTGTGCCTCAAAAGGCAGTGGAGGCCAATTCTCTGAATGCATTTAAGAGAAAGCTAGATAGAGCTCTGAAGGATAGTGGAGTCAGGGGGTATGGGGAAAAGGCAGGAATGGGGTACTGATTGAGAATGATCAGCCATGATCACATTGAATGGCGGTGCTGGCTCGAAGGGCCGAATGGCCTCCTCCTGCACCTATTGTCTATTGTCTAAACCAAAGGTCTCGGAGAAAACCCACGCAGGTCACGGGGAGAATGTATAAACTGCATACAGACAGCCCCCATAGTCGGGATCGAACCCGGGTCTCTGGCGCTGCATTCGCTGTAAGGCAGCAACTCTACCGCTGCGCCACCGTGCCGCCCTGTCTCGTAAATGTGGTGATTGTATCCGACTCCATTGCCTCCTCTGGGAATGAACTCCAGATATCAATTAACACCGTGTAAAAAAAAATCTCCTCAAATCCTCTTTATAACTCTCTAAACGTATGCCCTCGTGATTTTGATACCGCTACCATTTAAAAAAGATTCTGACTAACTACCTTATCTATGCCTCTTATAATTTTATATAGCTCTATCAGTCACCCCTCAGCCTCCTTTGCTCCAGGGTGAATAAACCATGCCAATTCAATCTGTCCCATATGAGGAACATCTTGGTGAATCTCCCCTGAAGCTATGATTTTGTTGGTGGAAGGTGGACGATTTTCTGCTACTTCATAACCATAATGAATTGTGCAGGGACATAAAAATATTCCAAAGAAGGACAAACTTTGTTTCCTAGGCATTATTGATACTGCTGGGTTTCAGCCTAACCATTAGCTGTCCACTGGAGCAACTGTTTGACATTATAAGCAATAACTAAGAGCAGCTCACAAGAATTTCAACTGCCCAAGAGGTAAAGAGAAACAAGTGAAAAGGTGAAGATGTGCGGCTTCCCTCTTGTGCAATTATTTTCAACCTAAATAACAATGGGGAGAGAAACTATATTTAACAATGGTGGCCATTATGGTGTGGATGTGCAGGGGATTATAATTACAAGAAGAATCTTGTGGATATAGACACAAAATGCTGGAGTAACTCAGCGGGACAGGCAGCATCTCTGGAGAGAAGGAACGGGTGACGATTCGGGTCGAGACCATTTCTTCAGATTCGACCCGAAACATCACCCATTCCTTCTCTCCAGTGATGCTGCCTGTCCCGCTGAGTTACTCAAGCATTTTGTGTCTACCTTCGATTTAATCCAGCATCTGCAGTTCCTTCCTACAAATCTTGTGGATATGGTCCAACCAAACTCAGAATTAAAACAAAAGTTTTTTGCAGATCTGTAATGACAAAGATGCTCTTATATAATCAGTTGGCTCATTCTCCGCATCCAAAACATCCCAATGATCGGATCGTCGCATCGCTTATTGGTTCCATTTGATCACCGAGGAGACTGCTTCACCGAGAACAAGCAGGCGTTTGGGTTTCCACCTGACACGATAATTGCCAGCAGCTGTGGTTGAAGCTGCCAGCACTCACTAGTTGAAACTGAAGAAAAATTTAGACATCTATGGATGTGCTGAGAGATGAGGACGGTGTGGAAATCGTGACAGAGTCACGCCATTAAACCAGTTGCTGGACTGCATTTGGATCCACAGGTGGAGATCAGAATTACTAGGAAATTGCTGCTGACATTGAAGGGAAAAGCTGCATGAGACAACATGAAGGCAGGTTACTTTAGAAATTACTTTGCTTTGCTTTGCCATTTTAAGGTTTTCGTGTCTATTTAGTTACCTTTAATTATTGTTAATATTTATTTTATTTATTTCAGTAGACGCTTTAAAAACTGTTAAGCATCTTGAAAGTCCCGGCCTCAGCCTTGCCATCAGCACTTGGGGCACTAGCCCACTAACTTCCACAATAGAAACAGCTGAAAATGTTGTTGCATTCAATACAGAGCAAGCTGATAATGTCATACGTGAGGACAACTATTTTCATAACTGTGAAGGCTCATGCCTCAGAAGAAAAATAATACTGGAAAATTAATACCTTTTCTGACAGTCTTCCGTTCCTGAAATCCCTTGTACAATTTTTCATATTTATTTTGGTTCTAACTTGGTTTAAAACCAAGTTCGATTTATGACCTCAACTCCCTGATTTGGTTCATCTCCATTTCCTTGAAATTCACCTCCCATTGATAGTAGAGTGCATTCCACTCGACCTTCTGTCCCATCTACACTAGTCCCACCTGCCTGCGTTTGGCCCATATATATCCCTCTAAACCTGTCCTATTCACCTACCTATCCAAATGTTTCCTAAACGTTGCAATCGTACCTGCCTCAAATACCTCCTCCGGCAGCTCGTTCCATACACCCACCACCTTTTGTGTTTAAAAAGCTATCCCTCAGGTTCCTAATAAATCTTTCCGCCTCACCTTAAACATATGTCCTCTGGTTCTTGATTCCCCTACTCTGGGCAAGAGACTCTGTGCGTCTACCCGATCTATTCCTCTCATGATTTTGTACACCTTTTTCAGATCACCCCTCATCCTCCTGCTCCCCAAGATCGAGTCACAGCCTGCTCAACCTCTCCCCATAGCTCAAACCCTCGAGTCCTGGCAACATCTTCTCTGCTCCACATATATCTTCTCTATTTATTTTAAAAGAACAAAAAGATCACTCTGATCTACACTTATTTATTTGAGCTGAAAAGGTCATGGTAAATAAATATTCATGGAACAAAGTGAGAAGAGGCAGAGACTTTGAAATGTGTCGTTGCTGCTAAATATTTTAACAAAAACTGAGCTGATCTGAGTTCCTGGTTGATCAGCTTGGCATTATGTATGAACTGAATTACAATTTAGCATTTAAATCTTGATGGAGGATATTCTTCAGTTACTATAGTCACTTCAGTATCAGAATCAGAGCAAGTGGAAGTTCAGAATCCCTTTTGGGAATAGAACATTTTATTAACAATTAGCTACTTAATTCAGCAAATGTGAAAAACAGATGTGTACAATATTGCAACCCATAAACTGGGTCAAATCAAATCAACCTATAAATCAAAGAAAATGGTCCATTAATTTTGTCCTGTTATTTCTATGGACAGTTTTCTTTGATTTTATCTGCATCTTACCATTGTGACCCTTGATCTACTCATTCAATCTCTTTGCAAAACAAGCAGCAAGTCCAGATTTTTTTTGCTTACCTCTGGTCTCACTGGGTCCTCAATGCCAACGACAGCTATACACGTCAGGTCTAATAAAATGTTGTTTTCATTGTCCCAGTCGGGCTCCGGACTACCTGGAAAGTCACGGAAAGCGATACAAATGGTCCTCAGTCCTTCGCAAGCCATGGGCTCGATGACCTTCTTCGCCATCTCGTCGCGGTCACGAGGCCTGAAGGACCGTAGCTCTCCGGCGCTGTTTAGGACGTTGGAGCACCTGAAGCAGAGAAACACGTTGCTTTGTCAACTCAGAACGGGCACTTAAAACTATTGAAACCGCAGAGATGTGTCAATGGGAAATGGGTAGCACAAGTGAGAATTAGCACATACTGTAGATTGCAATGCAAGTCATCATTCTTATTTCATTAGATAGCATCTCACCAAAGCCTCCTCAGGCCACCATCTAAATCATCTCCACCATGCTTTAATCCCGTGTTCACATGATGTGAGTAAGAAGTTAACATCAAAGGTCAGTGCGAACAACTATCTCAGGCCCCCCTCGGTCATGGCTGACCATGGTTGTTGGCTGCTTGCTCCAAACCTCGGCTAGAGCAGCGTGGATGTGTGGTGGGATGCAAGCCTGGGCGATGTCATATGAAGGACAGGCTGTTGCCCGTGCAGCACGTCCCCCCCTCTCCACGTCGCAGATCGATCCAAAGGAACAGCAGAGCCGTTACAGTTTGGCACCAGCGCCATCGCAGGAGCTGCCAGAACGAGGGTGTAGACAACGACCAACTGCCTGAGGGACTCCGACTCTGGATTTTTCTTGAGGTTTACTCCTGGAGCCTTTTCTGTGACTGGATATGGCCACAAGGCAGTGGAGGTTTTAGATCAGAGTTTTCCCTCTCCTAGATGGACTGCCTTCCCAGGCTGACGAGCCTCATCTGCCCGAGACTCGTGGGGGCGGGAGCATCTACCTTCCCATCTACAGCACCTGCCCACTGCGGCCTTCATCCATCCACCTTCCCAGCCGTTGTGACGCTCCACTAAAGTTAGCCATCACCCTCCGTCTGTTCCACCGTTGAGGTCTTGGTTGGATTGCTCTTTGTCAGGGACCTCCCCCTCGACCTTACCGCCATGGGTGACCCTACCAGGAGCATAGCTCCAGACAATAGACAATAGACAATAGGTGCAGGAGGAGGCCATTCGGCCTTTCTAGCCAGCACCGCCATTCAATGTGATCATGGCTGATCATTCTCAATCAGTACCCCGTTCTTGCCTTCTCCCCATACCCCCTGACTCCATTATCCTTAAGAGTTCTATCTAGCTCTCTCTTGAATGCATTCAGAGAATTGGCCTCCACTGCCTTCTGAGGCAGAGAATTCCACAGATTCACAACTCTCTGACTGAAAAAGTTTTTCCTCATCTCAGTTCTAAATGGCCTACCCCTTATTCTTAAACTGTGGCCCCTTGTTCTGGACTCCCCCAACATTGGGAACATGTTTCCTGCCTCCAACATGTCCAACCCCTTAATAATCTTAAACGTTTCGATAAGATCCCCTCTCATCCTTCTAAATTCCAGATGGCATCGCTCTCAGGATCACACAAGCTTCTCCACCACGACAAGGTGACAATCCACGCAGAACAACTAATCATTACAATACTTGCACATTATGATGATAAAGCCATTATTTCTGTCAATCGATTACATTCTCAGTGTGGGAACTTTTTTGCATTTTAAGGCTAATTAATGCTACCTCTAGAGTAGTACCACAAACATACGTCTAGGAACAACAAAAATCACGTAAAGAAATCATGCAAGATATGGCCTAATCATTTTACACGTATATTTCTCTATTATTTTACATACTTTTTTAAGACAATCTCTGAGGCTCCTTTGCTGTACATCCGGAAACTTCCATCTTGCATTCTGATAACAGTACTCATGGACTTTCGCTCGGAGTTGAAAGTGTAGACTTTGTAGAGCTTCTCTTCTGGGGTCAGATCACGGATGGCTTGATAATCTCGTTTCAGATCCAAGATGAATCCCAACAGCCCACACTCGGTCTTGTTACCAACCTGACGGGGGAGACCAACACCCTTGTCTGGAGGCTAGAAGAGAGAAACAGCAAGCCGGCAAGTTAGCTGTTAACAACGATAAGGGTGGAATGAAATCTTTGGATTCCCTCGGTGGATGACTACATTTAATCAGTTCCTGTAGAACAGTGGTCTTGCACTCAGTTAGTTAATCACATTTTTGTGGAACGACAAGATTGAGTTAACCACTTAACTTTCTTACAAGCAACTAGATACAATGGAGGAACGGCACCTCATATTTCACTTGGGCATTGATATGAATATTGACTTCTCTAACTTCAATGTAACCCTTGCTTTCCCTTTCTCTCCCCCATCCGAGTTCTCCGACAAGACGGACTGTCATCCTGATTAAATTATATCTTTGTATGCTGCATTGTCACCTTCCCATAGCTAACAATGATCTATTCTACATCTTCCTTGAACTTCGTCCCCTTTGATGTCTCGTTCTCACACCTTGCCCTTCCGTATCTCTGTGTCTCCCACCCCCATCCCCCCGGCGCACAGCCTGAAGAAGGGTCTCGACCCGAAACGGTACCTATTCCTTCTCCCCAGAGATGCTGCCTGTCCCGCTGAGTTACTCCAGCATTTTGTGTCTTGTTTCAATGGTATTGGCCTGAATTGTCCTCAGGGAGCCCAGACAACCAGACTCACTGTGTGCATTCCTCATCTCCCTGAACTCAGTCTTCAGATCTGGCAGGATGGGCTTACTGGCCAAGTAGAATGGCACAGCCTAAACCAGTGACAAGGCCTTCGTCTAGGTAGCGTGGCACGGCCTAAACCAGTGACAAGGCCTTCGTCCAGGTAGCATGGCACGGCCTAAACCAGTGACAAGTCCTTCGTCCAGTTAGCATGGCACGGCCCAAACCAATGACAAGGCCTTCGTCCAGTTAGCATGGCACGGCCTAAACCAGTGACAAGTCCTTCGTCCAGTTAGCATGGCACGGCCTAAAAAAGTGACAAGGCCTTCGTCCAGTTAGCATGGCATGGCCTAAACCAGTGACAAGGCCTTCGTCCAGGTAGCATGGCACGGCCTAAACCAGTGACAAGGCCTTTGTCCAGGTGACAAGGGGAAGGCAAACCAAACACATCCCAAGAAACCTGCCCCACCTTTACAGCCTATCAATGCTGTCAGTTTTTCAAGTCTTTGAAATTCAAACAGAATTAGAAATGATTCAAAATGAAAATAAACGATTATAACAAACAATTAAAAATAAAATTATATCCACAAAAACCTAGAAATACTTCAAATAACTGTGGCACAATTGGAAGAGCTGCAGCCTCACAGCGCCAGAGACTCAGGCTCGATCCTGACCCCAGGTGCAGTCTGTGTGGTGTGTGCACGTTCTCCCTGTGACTGCGTGGGTTTCCTCCGGGTGCTCTCACATTTTGAAGACGTGCTGGTTTGTAGGTTAATTGGCCCTCTGTAAAATTGCCCCTAGGGTATAGAGAGTGGATGAGAAAGTGGGAGAACATAGACCTTGTGTGAACGAGCGATTGATGGTCATTGTGGACTCGGCGGGCCCAAGGCCCTGTATTCATGCTGCATCTCGAAGCTAAACTAATTTAAAAAGAAGAAATAAAATGTAAATAATTTTGAGAAAAAAAGCTCCTGCCTTGATCCATGATTCAAGTTTGATTTTACACGGAAGAGATTTCACTGGAAGATTGTTTTCAGATGAAATCACATCAGACGTAAATATAGACTGACCACTTCCGGTCACTGGAATACTTGGTAAATCTGACACATTGTATGGACCAGGTAATGTAGTTAATCATTTTAGGCTATTTCTGCTCTTACTCATATAATTCAGAACTCAACGCTCTACACTATAACCATGATGGAACTTTGGATGCCTTTGTTCAATGGTGGGTTGTGTGTGTGTGTGTGTGTGTGTGTGTGTGTGTGTGTGTGTGTGTGTGTGTGTGTGTGTGTGTGTGTGTGTGTGTGTGTGTGTGTGTGTGTGTGTGTTGGATGCATATGTATGGGTACGTTATGTATCTTATGAAGGCATGAAAATTATATCTGCCATACTCCCATTCGATGGGTATTGTTGCAGCTTTCTCCTGTCAAATTTTTACCATGGTGCCGTTATTGCCTCTCAGAACCACCGCCATGGTCACCCCAGTACCTTCCCGCCATAACGCACCCACTCCCACTGTCTTCCTGATGCACAAGGCTTCCCTAAAGGCCTCTATTTTGTTGACCAGTTCAGTGTCATTTAAAATAAATCAGGGAGCTCTCTCCTCATCCTTCCATCTCTATAGCTCTCTTTCCTGCTCTCCCCTCGTTTGCCAGGCAGAGTATGCCTTTGACTGCTGAGCAACTGAGGATGGCCCTGTTCAGGAAGGGCATAGATAAGGTGCAAAAGTACAGAAATACATTCCAACTAAGATGGAATGTCAGCCTAGATTTTGTCCTTAGGTCTTTGGGCCTTGCATGACTCACGGGCAAGGATCCTGCTACCTGAACTATGACCGACACCATCAGTTTTACTCTTGGTGATCTTCTGCCTTTCTACCAGGTTTAGATTGTGTAGATAATTCCCCCACTCCCACTTCTCCATCCAGTTTCCTCGCTTAAAACCAGTTACTTTTTTCAGTTCAGCTTAAATATCAGCGATTTGCAATGAACTCTCCCCAAAGAATATTGTGACCTTCTGGAGATTTCTCGCCTTTTCTGTTTGTTTCAGATTTCCAGAGTCAGTGGTACATTGCTATTGTGTTAATATTCAATGCCTGTCACTTGACGATTCAAACAAATAACTTGAAATTCAGCATTTTATAAATTATGCATTAGAGAAGCTTCTGTACTTCTAGGTAGCAGAATTAAATTAATTGCGATTAAAGCTGACAGCAATGTCTCCTTCCCAGTATAATTCCACTGCTAGGTTATTAATATCTTTGAGCAGAAAATGAGATGAAATTACTGAGGGATCATCCAGTGAGGCTTCAGGGGTAGAGCTGAGAAATAAGAAGGGGGATGCTCACCAAGTGGGGACAGTACCACAGGCCCCTAAATAGTCAACAGGGATGTGGGTACAAATACACAGGGAGATTGTGGACAGTTACAAGAAGAAGAGGGTTTATCACATTCGAGGATTTTAACTTTCCTAATATAGACTGGTCCGACCATAATGTAAAGGGCATAGAATGAGCGGAATTTTTAAGAGCATCCAGGAAAGATTGCTCGGGAAATATATAAAGGGGCCTACTAGGAAGAGGACAACGCAAACCTAGTCTTAGGGAATTAGGCAGGGTGTGAGACTGAGGTGTCACTGGGGGAGCACTTCAGGACTAGAGATCATAGTTCCTGTAGTGGAAACTTCAGTCCTTACGATAAAGTCCTCTCCGCCTGCCGCCACTTCACGACGGCTGGAGTGATCGATCTTTATGCAAACCAACAACAGAGAGATCTTTAAGATGTTTCAGCTTGGTGAGTCATTTATTGAAGTCGTAATACAAACAGATTTGTATTTATCCAAGATTTTCTCTCGTCATAGGTCTGGTAAGAACTATATCTCACCATAGCTTCTCCGTGCCTGATGCATCCCGTCTCTGTATTCCCAGATAGTATCTAGTTCTGACTTCCCCCGGTACATTATGCCCATATATGTATTCATCTCCCGACAACCCCCGTGTCCAAAAATAATACAGCAAGATACAAAATAATATGATATGCTAAACAGCTCGTACAAACACAAGTGGCTCCTACAGTTCCATTAGTTTTTAAATGGCTATGGGAAAGGTCAGAAACGGTCAACAAGAAACCGGTCAACAATTTTAAATTGGAGCAGGGCGAATTTCGAGGTAGTAAACGTCTATCTGCAAAAGATGATTGGAGTAAGTTGTTTGCGGGCAAAGGTGTGCATGGCAAGAGGGAGGCTTTTAAAAGTGAGGAAGCAAAAGTTCAAGAATGACAAGAAATATTGAGGCTGTGGTCAGAAACAAAGGAGGCTTGGGTCAGGGATAGGCAGCTGGGATCAAGTGAATCCTTGGAGGAGTAGAGGGGTGCAGGAGTATACTTTGGAAGGAAATCTGGAGGGCACAAATGGGGCATGAGATAACTTGAGCAGAGAAAATTAATGAGAACCCTGAGAGATTTTATGTTTATTCTGGGGAAAAAAAGAGCAACTCAGGTGAGAATAGACCAATAGACGTAAAAGACCAATGATAGACACAAAATGCTGGAGTATCTCAGCGGGACAGGCAGCATCTCTGGAGAGAAGGAATGGGTGAAATTTCGAGTCGATACCCTTCTTCGGACCAAATTGGACAATATGTGTGGAGCTGCAAGAGATGGGTGAGGGACTCACTGAATATTTCTCCTCTGTTTTTGCCGCGGAGAAAGACATGAAGACTAGGGAACTCGGAAAGTTAATGGGGATGTCTTGAGAATAGTCCACAGTGGAGCAGAGTAGGACATAGTTGAGATGGATTCAGCAAGACCTTTGCTGCTGTGGAATGTGGAATTGCATGAGATCAGGAGAGCGGTAGCAAATTGGATACATAATTGGCTTGATGGTAGGAAGCAGAGGATGGTGGTGGCATGTTGTTTTGTGGACTGTGGACTGGAGGCCTGTTACAAGTGGTGTGCCTCAAGGATTGGTGCTGGGCCCGGTGTTGCTTGTATTCTATATATCAACAATTTGGATGAGAATGTAGAAGGATAGATTAGGACATTTGTAGATTATACTAAAATGGTATCATAGATAGGAAAGATGGTTAACAAGAATAATAGTAGGATCTCGATGAGCTGGGTAAGAGGTCTGAGGAATGACAGCTGTAGTCTAATTCAGTTAAGTGCGGAGTGCTGGATTTTGGGAAATCAATTCAGAGAAGGTCTTTCACAGAGAACATTAAAGCCCTGAGGAGTGTTGTAGAACAGAGGAACATAGTACAGATACACAATTCTTCGAAAGTGACGCCACAGGTAGATGGTGTGATTAAGAAGGTTTTTGGCACACTGGCCTACATTAGAAAAGGTATTGAGGTTGGGATATTATGTTGCAGTTATACAAAACTTAGGTGAGGATGCACTTGGAGTATTGTGTCCATTTTCTTTGTATTGAATTGAAAGATACAGCATGGATACAGGCACTTCTGCTCACTGAGTCCACACTGATCATCACACTTTCACACGAGCTCTGTCTTATCCCACTTTCACATCCACTCCCTACACATTGGGTATAATTTACAGAGGCCACGTTACTGCAAGAAATAAGGGGTTAAGCTTGAAAGAGTACAGAAAAGATGTTGTCAGGACTCGAGGGACTGAGTTACAGGGAGGTTAGGCAGGCAAGGACTTTACTCTTTGGAGCACAGGAGACTGAGGGGATGATCTTATAAAGGTCTATAAAATCACGAGGGGCATTGACATTGTGAAGGCCCAGAATTTTTGTCTTTGGGCAGTGGACCGGAGGGACTTGGGTTTAAGGTGAGAGGAGAAAGATTTAATGGGCAACCTGAAGGGCAACTTTTTTTTTACACAGAGTGTGGTATGTATAATGAATGAGCTGCCAGAGGAAGCAACTGAGGCAAGTCCAATAACAACATTTAAAAGAGAATTGGGTAGGTACATGGATAAGAAATGTTTAGTGGGATGTGGGACAAACAGGAGCAAATAGACTACTTGAGTTGGACATCTTTGGTGGTGCGATGGATGAGTTGGGCCAAAGGCCTCGTTCCCCTGTTGTGTGACTCGGCGATTCTAGGACCATTTTATATGTTCAATAAAGGACTTTCACGGACTGAAATAAAACAGCTGCTATCACTCTGTTATAATTTTTAATTAGTCTTACTAAAGTACCCGAGAGGAATCCAAATACATCCCCTGATTGAGACTGCACCTGAATAATTGAGCCCAACATCTACTATAACTACAACAAATCATAGATTCATGTTTATCCATGAGAAAATACTCAGCAGGATTGCTGGAGAAAATGACTAAGTTGCAAACTGAAGACATACAATGAGGCATTCCCAGGACACAGACATGACCTGCCACCCATTTCTCTGTGATGTTTCATCACTGGAGCAATGATAACAGGTAACAACAGGCTGTCCTGAAATAGGTGACACAACAGTCCCATTGCTTCTCTGGTACCATGTTCACTTTTCTTAAGCTCCACAGAAAGTTTTGATTTCACCCTTGGTGATCTCATAGAAACCTACAGAGTTTGGTCAAGACTGGGCAGACGAAATGCAGGATGTTCCTGATGGTTGGGGAATCTAGGACCAGAGGTCACAGTCCAAGCTTAAGCAGTAAGCTCTTCAACACGGATATGAGAAATGTCATCTCGGAGAGAGGAGTCAACCTACACGCTCCCCATCACCAAATGCAGGGGAACCAAGTTATTGAATTAATTCTAGGAGGAGTTAGATATTGTTCTGCTGGCAATAGGGAATGAAGGATCTGGGGAGAACGTTCAAAGGAAGATATAAAATGTAGATGATCACCCATGATCATGTTGAATAGTGGGGCTGGGTCAAGATTTACTCTTGCTCCTATTTTCAATGTTTTGATATCTGGCAACCTATATAGTTCCTCAGTACCATATGGGTCTTCTTTGCTCATCCATTAAATTTTCTTCAACACAAGGATGGAAGGACACACAATAGATATTATTGTTCCTGTTCCTGACAGCTCTACAAATGGGAAATGCCTGCTGACGTTCTGATCCTGTCAATAGGCAGATCAGCAAAATAAGTTGGTATCAGTGCAAGCTACAGAATTTGTGCTCTCTGCTCTGCTTCCAGCTCTAGGTGGAACAGTGGAAGGACCACTCCCTCCACAGTCCTGGTAGAACTGGGAACCTGGAGCTGCTCCACCACTCATCCTCAGCATGAAAGGTGCAAGGAAGGCCAGCGTTCACTTGGAGACCTGTCAGGGGACGTTTCACACCAACGCAGAAGAGATGTCCATCCAATGTTTTGCCTGAAAGAACTACCTGCACTGCTTATGCATCATGAATACCCTGGAAAAGGCCGGGTTCCCGGGTGGCACTGTCAGCGATGGCAGCCTCGCCAATGGTCTGTCTGTCTTTTCGTCTTTTCGTCTTTTTTGTAATTTTTAACAAAAAATGTTCTCAACATCGGAGGAGCATAGGTGAGTGCATAAGCCTCCCATCACCACCGGGAGCGAGTTGACATGTGGCACTTTGGATTTCTAACATCTTGTCCTGTGTATTTGGAAACATTATATAAAAGCCATGTGTAGCTTTTTTATTAAAACCAATCTATCAACCCACTTTTTTAATAAACTTTGCAAATTTCCAGATCTCTCTGTTTTTGCATCTCTTTTAGAATTATGTCTGCTTATTTCCCTTAGCAAATGATGCATGTCTTCATGCAGGCCAGGTAGTTTATCCACTTTGTGCAGCTAGGTGTTTTAATACTTCCTCTATTCAATGTTTAGCCCAACCTAAATGCTCCTTTGCTGAGACTCCAGCAACATCTGCTTCCTTGGTGACGTCTGATGTAAAGTACAAATCCAGTCCTTCTCCATATTCCCTGCCCCCGTGCAAATAATATTGTTTAATAATTCTTCGCCAACGCAAACTCATTGCCTCTTAGGTATCTGACTGGACCCACCTCTTCTCTTTTTCACAGATGCTGAGAGAATATTTTTTCAGGTTACCCGTTTATGTTTGTTGTCAGTCTTTTCTCATACTCTATCTTTGCCTCTCATTTGCCCCAGAGCCATCTGTAGCAGCCAGTATTAACAATCAGGCAGCTGCCACGTGCTTTTTATATGATACTCTACTTTACTCTGTCTTCATCGTCACCCTGGAGCTCTGGTTTTAATTTCCCTAACCCTTCCCCACCATCGCAATGTACCTAGATGGCAGGTGAAATATCTCCACTTGAAAGGCCTCCCATTGCCCATTTACAACAAACACATCCTAACAGCTAAAGATAGACACAAAATGCCGGAGTAACTCAGTGGGACAGGCAGCATCTCTGGATCAAAGGAAGGGGTGATGTTCTGGGTCGAGACCCTTCTTCAGAAGTCTTCAGACTGAAGTCTATAGAAGGGTCTCGAGCCGAAACGTCACCCATTCCTTCTATCCAGAGATAGTGCCTGTCAAATGATTAGCCACGGTCACATTGAATGGCGGTGCTGGCTCGAAGGGCTGAATGGCCTACTCCTGCACCTATTGTCTATTGTCTATTGTCTATACTTCACGCTGCCTCGGTAAAGAAGCTAGCATAATCAAGGACCATTTACACCCCGCTATTTCTTCTTCTCCCCTATCTTGTCGGGCAATAGAAACAAGAGCTTTAAAGCACATACCACCAGATTGGCAGAGTGTTATGGAATTACTCATATTTGTTTTAAATGAATGTAATCAAAATCTCATTACATATCACATAAGGACATTAGGAATAGGAGTAGAATTAGGCCATTCGGCCCATCAAATCCGCCATCCAATCATGCCTAATCTATCTCTCCCTCCTAACCCCATTCTCTTGCCTTCAACCCCATAACCTATGACACCTGCACTAATCAAGAATCTATCTATCTCTGCCTTAAAAATATCCACTGACTTGGCCTCTAGAGCCTTCGGTGGCAAATAATTCCACAGGATCACCACCCTCTGACTAAAGAAATTTCTCCTCATCTCCTTCCTAAAAGAACCTCCTTTAATTATGAGGCTCTGACTTCTAGTCCTTGACTCTCCCACTAATGGAAACATCCTCTCCACATCCACTTTATCCAAGCCTTTCACAGAGTGTTACATTACTTGGGTGAGCGTTCGTTGTGATGTAACTTCTTACGAGCTATGCTACGACTTTTTAACCTCCCAGCACTTGTTTTGTATTCTATTATCCAACTGAGAATGGTGCTGGTTGACAGACTTGAGGCAATAATCCACCACAACCACAGAAGCAGCTGGTAGAGTAAACACTGCAACAGATTGTTGTGGGGAAAAATTGCAGTGAAAACCTTGAAACTTGGATGTTACCTACACAATTCAAAGTCCAACATGTCTCGCCAAATTCCACGGAATGGTCCAATGTAAATTATTTTTCATCCAACATCTGTTCAGTAAGAGATTCCAATACTAAGTGAGAGCTTGTCACATTTTGAGCACTGAGCCTGCTGCTACATGTTCCTGTTTCAGCCACCTGGTGGCTCTGTGAAGCAGCCTTTAAATAATGCCCCTCAGATTGATGTGAACAGCCAGGTGTGTTTTAATCTTTGGACCTCTTCCCTCATCTCTGGTCACATCTGCTTATACAAATCCCACATATCCCCAGCCGTACCAATCATTTCCAATGTTCTAGGTCAAAAATAAAGAACAGGTTATTGTTTTTCTCCCCCTTCCCTTGTGACTCCCCTCCTCTCTTTCCCAAAAGCAACAGCTAATTGGCAGCTTTTGACGGCTGCAAACTTTGGCTCTTTCAGAAGCTGACAGTCAAATATTCTACCGACAGGGTTGTGAAAGGGTTGCGAATAGCTAATTGCTTCGTCCAATGGGTCTTGGGAGTTCTTCCATTCGTCCAATGGGTCTTGGGAGTTCTTGCTGAGAGGATCATCTTAAAATAAGCCTGGAAAAATTCAGAAGTCAGCGGCAAGCCAACAATATTTACCATGAAGCATAAATCCAGCCAGTGTCTCTATTGGAAGATTCGGAAGCAAACACTATCCTGACGTGGCTCATCTCATGGCTGGCTGGATCTTAATGTTTGTAAGATGGATGATCATTTCAGTAAAATTAGAGTAAAAGGTATTCTGTTTGGATACTGTACAGGGAAGACAAGTCCTGTTGCTCAAAAGTTCATATGTGATAGGAGAAGAATTAGGCCATTCAGCCCATCAAGTCTATCCCGCCATTCAATCATGGGTGATCTATCTTTCCCTCTTAACCCCAACCTCCTGCCTTCTCCACATAACCTCTGACTCCCATACTAATCAAGAATCTATCTCTGCCTTAAAAATATCTATTGTCTTGGCCTAGACAATCTACAGTGGCAATGAATTCCACAGATTCACCACCCTCCGACGAAATAAATTCCTCCTCATCTCTTTCATAAAGGAACATCTTTTAATTCTGAGGCTATGACCCCTGGTCTTAGACTCTCCCACTAGTGGAAACATCCTCTTTCTTACAGTTTGGCTTTCTGCCCAACCAATTGTTCAAGCGCTTTTGATTGCAACGTGCACCTTAATTTAGTTCAACAAGTAAACTGTCAAGTTACTAAAGAACCTTGACATCCACTCTATCCAGACCTTTCACTATTCAGTAAGTTTCAGTGACGTCGCCCCCTCACTCTTCTAAACTCCAGCGAGTACAGGCCTAGTGCTGTCAAAAACGCACCATATGTTAACCCACTCATTCCTGCGATCATTCCCATAAACCTCCTCCAGACCCTCTCCGGCAGCAGCACATCCTTCCTCAGACATGGCGCCCAAAATTGCTCACAATTCCGCAATACGGTCTGACTAGCGCCCGATAGAGCAACAGGTCTGAAGAAGGGTCTCGACCCGAAACGTCGCCCATTCCTTCTCTCCTGAGATGCTGCCTCACCCGCTGAGTTACTCCAGGGTGCTTAAGGAGGTGGCTCTAGAAATTGTGGATGCATTAGTGATTATTTTCCAATGTTCTATAGATTCCGGGTCAGATCCTGTGGATTGGAGGGTAGCTAATGTTATCCCACTTTTCAAGAAAGGAGGGAGAGAGAAAACGGGAAATTATAGACCAGTTAGTCTGACATCAGTATTGTGGGGAAGATGCTGGAGTCAATTATAAAAGACGACATTGCGGTGCATTTGGATCGCAGTAACAGGATCGTTCTGAGTCAGCATGGATTTACGAAGGGGAAATCGTGCTTGACTAAACTACTGGAATTTTTTGAGGATGTAACTAGGAAAATTGACAGGGGAGAGCCGGTGGATGTGGTGTACCTCGACTTTCAGAAAGCCTTCGACAAGGTCCCACATAGGAGATTGGTGGGCAAAATTAGAGCACATGGTATTGGAGGTAGGGTACTGACATGGATAGAAAGTTGGTTGACAGACAGAAAGCAAAGAGTGGGGATAAATGGGTCCCTTTCAGAATGGCAGGCAGTGACTGGTGGGGTACCGCAAGGCTCGGTGTTGGGACTGCAGCTATTTACAATATACATCAATGACTTGGATGAAGGGATTAAAAGTACCATTAGCAAATTTGCCGATGATACAAATCTAGGTGACAGTGTGAACTGTGAGGAAGATGCTATGAGGTTGCAGGGTGACTTGGACAGGTTGTGTGAGTGGGCGGATGCATGGCAGTTGCAGTTTAATGTAGATAAGTGTGAGGTTATCCACTTTGGTGGTAATAATAGGAAGGCAGATTATTATTTGAATGGTGTCAAGTTACGAAAAGGGGACATACAATGTGATCTGGGTGTTTTAGTGCATCAGTCACTGAAAGGAAGCATGCAGGTACAGCAGGCAGTGATGAAAGCCAATGGAATGTTGGCCTTCATAGCAAGAGGAGTTGAGTATAGGAGCAAAGAGGTCCTTCTGCAGTTGTACAGGGCCCTAGTGAGACCGCACCTGGAGTACTGTGTGCAGTTTTGGTCTCCAAATTTGAGGAAGGATATTCTTGTTATTGAGGGCGTGCAGCGTAGGTTTACTAGGTTAATTCCCGGAATGGCGGGACTGTCATATGTTGAAAGACTGGAGCGACTAGGTTTGTATACACTGGAATTTAGAAGGATGAGAGGGGATCTTATCGAAACGTATAAGATTATTAAGGGGTTGGACATGTTAGAGGCAGGAAACATGTTCCCAATGTTGGGGGAGTCCAGAACAAGGGGCCACAGTTTAAGAATAAGGGGTTGGCCATTTAGAACAGAGATGAGGAAAAACTTTTTTAGTCAGAGATTTGTGGATCTGTGGAATTCTCTGCCTCAGAGGGCAGTGGAGGCCAATTCTCTGAATACATTCAAGAGAGAGCTAGATAGAGCTCTTAAGGATAGCGGAGTCAGGGGGTATGGGGAGAAGGCAGGAACGGGGTACTGATTGCGAATGATCAGCCATGATCACATTGAATGGCGGTGCTGGCTCGAAGGGCCGAATGGCCTACTCCTGCACCTATTGTCTATTGTCTATTGTCCAGCATTTTATGAATAAGCGCCCAATAGAGCCTCAGCATTACATTCCAGTTATTGTATTCCAGTCCTCTCTAAATAAATGTTTGCCTTCCTTTCTACCGATCCGACTTGCAAATGAACCTTTTGGAAATCCTGCACCAGCACTCCCAAGTCCCTTTGCACTTCTGATTTCTGAATTCTTTGAAGTTGAAGTGCAAAAAGACAGAAAGTCCATAGAAGTATCAAGTGCAATGCTGATCATTTTACTTCTGAGCTAAAATTGAAATAGCAAGATGTCGGTTAGATAATTTATCTTTATATACTCTGTGTGATGGGATATGTGTGATGACTTTACTTCCTTCAATCATTAATGCATTGGCTGATGCAAATCCCAGGAGAGGCCTTACTTTCCATTTAAAATTTAATAATTTACTATATTGCAGCCATGCTATGCTAGATCATCACACATCTAGGTGGAGATGTGTGGAGCATGTCGGAAATTAAGGTCAGTTCTTTCACAAGAGACTCCACACATTAAGCAAAAGGAATAGACACCAGCTGAGATATGAAAGAGGCCAACTTTCATTTCTTCTATTCTCACTTTGTGGATGAACAGAGTGGTGAATCAATAATTGGGGCATCTCCACTTTGGTAGTGGTCTTTGAAATAAGTGACCGCAATAAACAAGACGAGAGCTTCTGGTGTCCATGTAAATATGGGCCAACGAATTACCAATGGGAGACGTAAGTGTCATACATGTTCCACTAATTGATACTAGACATAAAAAGTGGACTAAATTGCAGTCGTAACAGAAGATCTTCTTTACATCGGCGAAACCAAACGTAGGCTCGGCGATCGTTTCGCTCAACACCTTCGCTCAGTCCGCCTTAACCAACCTGATCTCCTGGTGGCTGAGCACTTCAACTCCCCCTCCCACTCCCAGTCTGACCTTTCTGTCATGGGCCTCCTCCAGTGCCATAGTGAGGCCCACCGGAAATTGGAGGAACAGCACCTCATATTTCGCTTGGGCAGCTTGCAGCCCAGCGGTATGAACATTGACTTCTCCAACTTTAGATAGTTCCTCTTCCCAGTTCTCCCTCTAACTTCCTGTCTCCACCTATATCCTTCCTTTGTCCCGCCCCCCTGACATCAGTCTGAAGAAGGGTCTCGACCCGAAACGTCACCCATTCCTTCTCTCCTGAGATGCTGCCTGACCTGCTGAGTTACTCCAGCATTTTGTGAATAAATGCAGTCATAACAGAGGTCATTTACTCATAAAGATGTTCAAATAGCTTTTTCTGGACAATTAGGAGAAGCATTAATGTCCCAGGGAAACAGCACGCACCAGGGACAAGAGCTCTGAGGCCATAGTCCATTTCCCCAACTTATTCAGACTGTGCTCCATGTTGCAGCAAGTGACGTCTGAACCCATTGAAAGGGTGAGCTCCTTAAAAAGTACAAGGGGCTGGGAATTAGATTCCACCATAAAAATAGCTTGGGGTCTCATTCTTTTTACCCATTATGAAGTAACTCCATCTATATTAGCAGGAGTAGGGGACCCTGGATAATGAGAGGTATAGAGGCTTTGGTCAAGAAAAAGGAGGAGGCATGTGCCAGATATAGGTAGCTGGGTTCACGTGAATCCTATGAGTACAGGGGGTGAAGCAGTACACTTGAGAGAAATCATGAAGGCAAAAAGGGGATAGAGAAGCAGATAAGATAAAGGATCATTCAAAGAGATTTGCAAAAATATTTAAAAGCAAAAGGGTAACTAGGGAGGGAATAATGTCCCTAAAGGTCGCCCCATCAACGACGTCCATGTCCATAAGTGCCAAAGAAGAACTTCCTCCTGGGGCCGAATCAAGCTGGGCTGAATGGAAATGCCTCAACAGACTGAGAACTGGCACTGGTCATTGTAAAGCCACTCTCAAGAAGTGGGGTTATGTAGTCACTGAAGACATCATCTGCATATGTGGCACTGAACCACAAACTATGGAGCACCTATTGAGGTGTCCTCTATTGGAGCACCAATGCAAAGCTGACAACCTCGCAGAGAACAATGACATTGCTAAGAGTTGTGTTCAGTTTTGGCTGAAACACAATACCTAGCATGTGTGGACACGATAAGAAGAAGAAGAAGAAGGGCGTCCATGTGTGGAGCCACAGGAGATGGGTGATGCATTAAATAAATATTTCTCATTTGTATTCTCACGGTGGAAACGGATGCAGATGCTAGGGAACTGAAGGAAGTTAATAGTGATGTTTTGAAAATAATTCACAACACAGGAGAGGTGTGTTGGAGGTCATACCATGCATAAAGGTAGATACATTCCTGGGACTGAAGTTGGTGGTATCATTGACATTAAGTACATGAACTTTGATCTAAGATATCGCCCAAGCCAGTTAACTCTTTGTGTGCTGGTCACAGAAGTGAATCTGCAATCATGCATTCTCATCACTCCACTATTTTAAACCTCTACTCCAACAGCAGTGTTTCTTGTTTTAACTATGCTACCTCGCACTGAACACTATTCCATTTATCATGTATCTGTACACTGCGGATGGCTCCATTGAAATCATCTGTAGTCTTTCCGCTGACCGGTTAGTATGCATCAAAAGCTTTTCACTGTACCGCGATACATGGGACATTTTGGGAAGTCTGACGACATTCTTGCCTTCATCGTTCAGGGTACTGAGAATAGTAGTTGGTATGTCATGTTAAAGCTGCATGAATGTTGGCATGACCACATTTACAATATGATATACAGTCCTTACTATCGGAAGGATGTTATCAAACTGGAAAGGGCGCAAAATAGATTTATGAGGATGTGACCAGTCCTGGAAGACTCAAGTCACATGGAGAGGCTGGATGGGCTGTATTTTTGTTGAGAAGAAAAGGCGGCTGAGGGGTGACCTTTTGGAGGTATAAGGAGCATGAATAAGTTGAAAGCTAGTCCTTTCCCCAAGTAATGGGATCAAAAAACTAGAGGACATAGGTTTAAGATGTTTTTAAAAAGTATCTGAGGAGCAACTTTTTCCACACAGGGGGTAGTCCGTGCATGAGCTGCCAAAGAAAGTGGTAGAGATGGGTACAATTAGATGTTTAAAAGATACTTGATAGAGTGGTAAAGTTTGGAAGGATATGGACCACACACAGGCAAACACGACTAGCTCATTTAGGCAACTTGATGGGTATGGATCAAGTTTCTACGCTGAACAGCCCTGACTGTATTACTCTCTTTATTTCTGTACCAAAAGAAGCCAAGTGTCAAAACCAATGAATTGATTTTTCACATGAATGCTTCCATCAAAATGAAAAATAACACCTGATGTG